>NW_028249489.1:1367500-1623453 GCF_964263255.1 Lissotriton vulgaris | reverse complement strand
AGGTGTGTTCTCTCTTTCTTTCTCTCTCTCTCTCTCTCTGGGAGGTGTGCTCTCTCTCTCTCTCTCTGGGAGGTGTGTTCTCTCTCTCTCCCTCTCTCTCTCTCTCTCTCTCTCTCTCTCTCTCTCTCTCTCTCTCTCCCTCCCTCTCTCTCTCTCTCTCTCTCTCTAGGAGGTGTGCTCTTTCTCTGGGAGGTGTGTTCTCTCTCTCTCTCTCTCTCTCTCTCTCTCTCTGGGAGGTGTGTTCTCTCTCTCTCCCTCTCTCTCTCTCTCTCTCTCTCTCTCTCTCTCTCTCTCTCTCTCCCTCCCTCTCTCTCTCTCTCTCTCTCTCTCTAGGAGGTGTGCTCTTTCTCTGGGAGGTGTGTTCTCTCTCTCTCTCTCTCTCTCTCTGGGAGGTGTGTTCTCTCTCTCTCCCTCTCTCTCTCTCTCTCTCTCTCTCTCTCTCTCCCTCCCTCTCTCTCTCTCTCTCTCTCTCTCTAGGAGGTGTGCTCTTTCTCTGGGAGGTGTGTTCTCTCTCTCTCTCTCTCTCTCTCTCGGAGGTGTGCTCTCTCTCTCTCTCTCTCTGGGAGGTGTGTTCTCTCTCTCTCTGGGAGGTGTGTTCTCTTTCTCTCTGGGAGGTGTGCTCTCTCTCTCTCTCGCTCTCTCTCTGGGAGGAGTGCTCTCGCTCTCCCTCTCTCTCTCTGGGAGGTGTGTTCTCTCCCTCTCTCTCTCTGGGAGGTATGTTCTCGCTCTCCCTCTCTCTCTCTCTGGGAGGTGTGTTCTCTCTCTCTCTCCTGGCACCTCCTATTTCACACATTATTCACTCCTATGTAAATAAGCATGTGCAATGCATGTAGTGAAGGACAGGATTGCTAAAGGCTGGAGAAACAATTCTAACCAGCAAGACCAGTAGACCAACCTCCCACTGCAGGTGAAAGGTAAAAAGGCTTGTCCTGCCTCTATACATTGAAATGCTGCTACCTCTGCCCATCTAGGCAACCCATAAGTGCTTTACAGGTGTCATGCTCATTATGCAGGGCACAAATGGTGCACCCTTTTATGCTACAGAGTCCTGTTCTGGGTCTCAATCCATAACTAGGCAGTTCTCAGCACCTGGCGTGATTGCTATTAACAATACTGCACACATGCTGGAGTAACCAGTTCCTCCTACAATTTCCCTAGATTCTTATAAAATGTTGGCCAGGCTTGCTTACAGGCTCTGTTAGCTCAGTGGGCTCTCTTGACATCTGATGTGACTGCTCACAAGCTCATATCCTGATAAACCCGTCCAGCCTTTCATCCTTCTGAAGTCAGTGAAATGAGTACATGCTGCAGCTGGAATGCACTGTGCACACAAACGTCATCATTGCTGTGTTTTCCTACTCGACTCAACCTCCCCAGATCGCCTTCCTGACGTAGACCTGGCTGAAGCCCGCCTGGGCACCCGACATAGCCATAGCCGTCCCGGAAGGCTACAAGATCACCCGCCGGGGCCGCACCAACGGAGCAGGAGGAGGAATCACCATCGTCCACAGGAACACTCTCAGAGTCTCGACCAACACAGACGACACCCTCAGAACCGCCGAACACCTGCTCTTCCAGATCCACACTGACCCCAACACCACCCTCAGAGGGAGCCTCATCTACAGACCCCCTCGGACCCTGACCACAGTTCATTGACTCCATCGCCGACAGCACCATCCCCGGAGAGCTGGAAGCACGCCGAGATCAATGCCTTACTCAAGAAACCCAAGGCGGACCCCAAGGACCTCAAGAACTTCCAGCCCATCTCCCTGCTCCCATTCCCGGCAAAGGTCATCGAGAAGACCGTCAACCAACAACTGACCCGCTACCTCAAGGAGAACAACACCCTGGACCCTTCCCAGTCCGGGTTTCGCAGCAACCACAGCACCGAGACTGTCCTCATCGCCGACACTGATGACATCAAGTCCCTGCTGGACAATGGAGAAATGGCGGCCCTCATCCTCCTGGACCTGTCAGCCGCCTTCGACACAGTCTGCCACCACACACTACGAACACGCCTCCATAATGCCCGGATCCAAGAGAAAGACCTGGACTGGACCACCTCTTTCCTCTTTGGCAGAACACAGAGCGTCCGCCTTCCCCCCTTCCGCTCCGAAGCCACAAAGATCATATGCGGCGTACCTCAGGGCTGATCCCTCAGCCCAAATCTGTTTAACATCTACATGGTACCACTCGCCCATGTCGCCCGTCGGTACCCCCTCGTCATCATTTCCTATGCCGATAACACCCAGCTGATCCTCTCCCTCACCAAGGACCCCCTCACCACCAAAACCAACCTTCACGAAGGAATGAAGGCCGTCGCTGAATGGATGAGGAACAGCCGACTGAAGCTGAACTTGGACAAGACGGGGGTCCTCATCCTCGGATCTACCCCTTCGGTCTGGGATGACTCCTGGTGGCCGACTGCACTGGGACCGGCTCCAACACCCACCAACCACGCACGCAACCTAGGGGTCATCCTCAACTCCACCCTCTCCATGACTAAACAGGTCAACGCCGTCTTCTCCTCCTGCTTCAACACCCTCCGCATGCTCCGCAGGACCTACAAGTGGATCCCCACTGAAACGAGAAGAACGGTCACCCATGCCCTCATCAGCAGCAGGTTGGACTACGGAAACACCCTCAACGCAGGAGCCTCGGCCAAACTCCGGAGACGGCTCCAATGCATCCAGAACGCCTCTGCACGCCTGATCCTCGACATCCCTCATGGCAGCCACATCACACCCCACCTGAGAGACCTGCACTGGCTCCCAGTCAACAAGAGGATAACCTTCAAGCTTTTGTGACGCAGCGGCGGCACAAAAGATGCGCCATGGTGCGGGGTATTTACAACGTGACGCATCTGGGAGATGCGCCACGTTGTAAAGCCCTGCGCCATAAGGAGGCATTCCTGTGCAGGGGGGGGGCGGTCCTGCGCATGAACGCCTCCTAAAAGTTGATGAGTGAAATCTACAAGATTTCACTCAGTCACTTTTAGGCCAATACTGCGTCAAAACCCTGCGCCTGCTTGAAGCAGGTGTAAAGCTTGACGCAGCATTGGACAGATAGGGCCCCCCAGAGCACTGCTGGAGCTGCGTCGCGCTTGCGACGCAACTCCAGCAATGCGCCACCTTTAAGGCACAGCTGCGTCCCGCAACTGTGCCATTTTTGCTCCATGGTGCGCCGCATTGTAAATGCGGCGCACCATGGGTGGTGGAGCTGCGGCGCACAATAAGTGCTGCATCCCTGGGATGCGCCAGTTATTGTAAATCTGCCCCAAAGCATTTTTTACATTGATCGAATTGACATTTTCTAGCATAATATGACAAAAAGGAACAGGTGAAATTTTGCTTACACCATTAAATGTCTAGCATTTCAAGTGATGCTTTTTATGCATAATGCAAGAAATTACGCCACAACCCCATGTCGCATAGTTGCGATTTCATTCAGGAACAAATTGCATTGCAGGAGCTCAGGAACAACACAAACAGAACACGAGTGGCTGTTCGCTTCACGTCTAATTTTGTGCTATTTTTGCTTTCTAAATAATAATTAAAAAAAAAAGCACACCATGCCAGACCTGTATTTCTTATACTAAAATGTAAGTTTGCATATTTTTGGGCATTTGGCAAAATCTACGAAAAGGATATTACACGTAGTTTGTCCTACCCTATTGGTGTAGTACATTCCAAAAATAACATTCCCATCCATGTCCCCTAATTTCATACGATTAGCTCAAATACAATCTATGCTTTCCCAGGACACACCTCAAACTCTGACACATTTAGCAGGCTTCCCTATTTTGATTTTTGAATGACCCTTGCATAAGGGTAAAACATATGCATATCGCAGCAAATGAAACTATACATTTATGGGACAGACAAGTGCATCTATCAAATTATAAAGTGTATAGCTATATCTAGAAAGACAACACAGAAATGTCACAAGAGAGGTCTTGGAAAGACAGAAGACTGGAATAAATAAAATGTAAGTCCTTGGAGGTGTCACTAAGCCAAGCATTTTTGCACTGTTCGGGGTATTTTAGCGGCAGCCCACTCCACTGCCGTGTCTTTAGATGTTTGCAATAGTTTCGCTCTGGGATATATCAAGTCACGGAAATGAAAACCAAGCAGAAAGGTACGAGGTCTGAAAATTCCCCCTCTCAGCTTTTCCCTGGCATTACCCGGTGATTGCAGGCGCCGGAGCAGCCCCACGCCAGCTCCGGCAATCTCCTTTCAAGGGGACATTAAGAATCGATAATAGGGCTGCTTACTTGATACCCCGTACAATTCAAACCTTCTCCTTTATTTATAGCTGACACCGCTCCGCGCCGAGAGAGAGTGTAATCATGGTTTAAAGGATGGAGGTGGTGGCATTAAAGGTATCCCGGCAGTTACCGCACTTGCAAAAATGCCTCCCCACAGACCTGACTGCGCACACATATTGCATTTTTAATTTTTAAAACATATTTCTTTCAAAATTATTCAGCATTACAAGAGAGCCACTTTTATAGGGGTGATAAATTACTGTAATAAAATGCCTTTTGTCCAAAAATATAGGAGGCAGGCACTGCAGACATTACACACCGATGTAACCCCTTGAGAGGATGTGCATGCAACCGGGGAAGGTCGTGATTTATATCTGTGCAGTTTAATTATTTTTAAGGGGCGGCATCTTTTTCATACCAGGAGCTTTATTTAAAAGCTAGGGGTCTCTCTTCTCGCCGAGATGGGGTTTTTAGTTCTCTTTCAAAGAGTTCAACCAATTTAGTTTTTCATATTTTTAAAAATGTTTCCTCTACAAGAGTAAGGTCTCTGTTTATTTCCACTTGCGTCACCTAAATTGTTCCTTTTCCCAACCAGCAAAGCTCCCTAGAGAACCTGGCTATTCGTGGGCGTTGTAGGGCATCTGGGGTTGGGATGTAGTGGTGGTGGCGGGGGTGTTTGAGCTGGGAAGCGCCCCCTCTCCTGCCCAGGGCCAGAGCCTTAGTCGAGGCGCTTTACTTCCAAAGTGGGCAGAGAGAAGGACTGGATAAGGAAAGTTATGACTTTGCTTACGCCATTGCTTATGTAAGCCTGTTGAAATCATTATATCTTGGGTTTTCTTATAGCGCTTAAAACCGTAGTCCGTTACTAAGCATTCTCACTTTTGTATGGAAGAAATTGAGACACGTCCTCGATGATCGGAGTGGAAACATCCCTCAAACACTCCCTGGAATGAAGCAGGGCCAACAAGACAGGGAAGACCGCGAACATCCCCACCTGTTGAGCGCCCACCTGCCAGCCTAGGGTAATACAATGACCACGAGGTAAGACCCGGCTCCCTACAAAACACCAAAAGCAAATACACGAAACGTTGTAGGAACTGATCGACTGTCACATACTTGAGCCAGCAGCCTTCATGCATATGTTTATGGAAATAACAAAAAGACATAGCAATGGTGGCTCTGTCAAAGTGCTGCAGCCTGTGATCTGAGGACACGAGCTTCACTTGGTAATAAATCCCCAAAATGATTAGAGAACAGTGACATAGGGTAGGCGCAACTTCCGAACTACGTCTAGGACGCTGGGGTGGGGATGGACTTAACAGATATGACATTAATTAAGATATTGCAGTTGGAATATGAAGACACATGTTCTTGCTCCCAGGAGACCTCTGATTTAGGAGAAGCCCTCACAATGAAGGTGTCTGCTCTTCCAAGTAAATAGATTAACAGTTCTGAATCGTTATCCCTTGCAAGGCGCACTTTTCAACTCACTCCTGAGTACGAAACCATATGGACGAGACCTGAAAATGGTTTTCACAGAAGTACATCAATGCATACTTCCCAGTTTATTCTCAATATATAAAAATGTTGATAGGTTTATACATAACCTGAGGGTAACAAATATCTGGAAGACAATACGTGAGAATTCAACACCAGAGAGTTGACCATCACAAGAAGACAGTCCAGTGGTCTTGAAAATTCACATTTTTTGATACAGTTTGGCCCATCCAAGTGCAAATCAGCCGTGACCCAGCTCCTATAGGAATAGTCAAGCCTGAAATGCCAAGCTAGGTCCTCTCTGAACTGGAACGCAAATAAACTGTGATCGGTTTCAACCTGACTGGGTCTCATGAGTCAGGTGCAGCTTGGTTCCAGTGGCACAGTGAGCAAGGGACCCACATCTGAAGATGCCTTTGCCCTCTTTGGACATTACATCAAACTGACATCAGGAGATGGGAGGTTTGCTTGCAATTTTCTTACCACCGGCAACTGCTCAGGTGAGGATTCCAACTCATCATTCCTTTGTCCATCATACTACCTCATATTAAACTAAGCCATATGCAAATCAGGCTTGACCCTGCTCCAATGGGAACAGTCCAACCCAATCTGCCAGGTCCTTTCTTAACTGGAATACAAGGGACTTATTACAAACAATCCTTCAAGCACCTTTTGTGTGTTAGAGGTTATGTAAGTGCCTGATATGAATCTTTTAGGTGGTTTGTGGCTCAATACTCACTGAAAAGGGTATGGAAAAGGGTGGGGAAGTAGTTGCATGTTTGTGATTACAGGAACAACAAGATGTTTCCATGTCGCAAGACCCGTATGCAGGTTTCGGGACAGAATTCAGGGCCTCAAATTCTAATTGATAGGATCTGGTTCAAAAATTAGAGGAGCCGTTCAGGAGATAGTCTTAACGTGAAAACACCTTTGATACGTGACACATAGTCAGAGACAGTGTGTTCCTTTGCAAAACTGGTCCATTCCTTAAATCACAGGTTGGTGGACTGAAAGACCTTACTTCTAATCCAAAACTTATTACTTAAGCATTTTTTTGTGATTCTACCCAATTTGCTTTGCCTCTCTATTCATCAACTCTCTTAGCTGTCCAAAACTGGGACTGCTCGCTAACTGGAATATTGACAATATTAATTGCAATGTAAAAACACAAGAACAGTTGTGTTTAAGCTGAATATGTGCTTTCAGTGTGCATTCTGGTTGCTCTGACACAATTTGTTTAATTCTTAAAAAGACGTGGCTTCAAGTTTTAAGTAGTTCATCTCTGCTGTGTCGCACCACCCACGTAATTCAGTAAAAAAAACACTGACAAACAAGAATGAATGAATGCAACAACTCAATCAATGCTGGAGTGGGAGCAGAACAGCATCACATTTAAGGTCCTTTTAAAAGCGTATGATCCTGTGGAAGAGCTTAATTTGTGCAGGGGCCCAGAGTTTTTCTTAGTTGCCCACAGCCAGTTCTGCCAAATACCAGGTTTAAAGGTTTAAAAGTATCTAGGCTGCATAATTTTGACTTCACCCCACGCTTCTCTCTCTATATCTCTCTCTAATAGATACTTTTCATTACTGTTTTCTCCCCTTGTCACTATTTTACTATATTTATCTTTCTCCCTTTCTCTGTCTTGCTCTAGATCAAAGTATTCGTACTGGTGGCCAACAGCCTACAGCCGTTGCCACAAATTAGCACTCGTCTATAGCTTTTGTCCAGGTCCCAGGAGGGGGTAAGCAAAGTTACAAAGCATTTTCTCTGTAAACCTCTCAATAGGTGTTTAAACTTTTGTGAAGTTAACAATGGTTATACTTTTTTTTTTTTGCTTTTAAAAATGTGTGAAAAGAAAATTCTGCAAATGTAAGATTTGCAATAAAGAATTTGTGTCACATGTAACTTATTCTTAGCCCCAGAGTAGAAGTTATGAATGATAACTACGAGCAAAAGCTCCACAATAATACTGGCAATGACTATGAACAGGAATCCTCCATCAACAGAAATTGCCAACCAACAACCATAAGTGGCGGCTCGCAGCGGGAGTGCTGTAGGGCATTGGTGCGCTAACTCGGCGATGCAGCGAGCGCAAGGTAAATCGTTTTATTTATTTAATTACTTACTTTACTCCTGTCCATAGTATGTCCAAGTTCACTCCCCCCCCACCCTGCCCCTCCTCCGCCCCACCCCACCTCCCGCAGCACTCCCTCTGCGAGCCACCACTGCCAACCATAAAAAAACTTGATAACTATACTGGATATGACTGTTCATCAGTAGAAATCAACAACCAATGACCATGAATAAGAAACTTGATAATAATACTGGAGATAAGTGTGAAGAGTAATCCTCCATCAGCAGATATCAACAACCTATGACCATGAACAAGAAGCTTGATAATAATACTGAAGATAAGTGTGATGAGAAACCGTCCATCAGTAGAAATTGACAACCTACGACCATGAACAAGAAGCCCAATAATAATACTGGAGATGAGAATAAACAGGAATCCTCCATCAGTAGAAATCGACATCCCACAATCATGAACAAATAGCTCGATAACAAAACTGGAGATGACTGTTGTTTAGTAGAAATCAATATTCTACGACCATGAACAAGAAGCTCAATAATGATACTGTGGACGACTATAAAAAGGAATCCTCCATTAGCAGAAATCAACAACCCATAACTATAAAGGAAAAGCTCCATAACAAAAATGGGTCTAACTGTAAACAGCAGTCCTCCAACAATCGAAATCGACAACCTACAACCATGAACAAGAAGCTCAATGGAAATCCTCCATCAGCAGGAATCGACAACCTATGGTCTTGAACAAGAAGCTTGATAATAATACTGGGTGTGATGAAGTGAATCAGGAGACTTCAGTATATTTAATCGGTAAGTTTATTCCAATGGTAAAACTCCACCCGGACACGGAGCGTCCGATCAGCTGTAAGCCAACGGTTACAATGGCCAACCGAAGATCAGGCGCCCATGCACGGGAAATAATACATTCATAAGACAACATGTTTATCCACGGGCTGCGGCTCGCGTAAATCACGAGCCGAGCCCCATAAAACAGAACGGTCATACGCCGCGTGAAACATCACGCGATGTATGACACACAAGTAATATATTACACCACCTTCCCCCTTACAACAGCGAACAATAAATAAAATAAAGTAACATTCAGAATCTAACAAATTCATTATACCTTTCTGGTGCTCTGATACGCCTGCCAAAAGAAGAAAAGGTTTGGTTAATGGAATTCTGTGGAGGTTGGTTAATGGCAGAATTCTATGGACTTAATAAATGCCTGACATGAAGCTGGTCACAGGTTTGGTTAGAAGCAAGAGAATCACTTGGCATATTAGGGACATTTAGCCAAAAACTCCAATCCAGATTATCAGAACTACCCCCACACATTTTACCTTTGATAATTTCAGCTTGATGATCTGACACTTTTACTAATTGGCGTTTATTCCACCAACCCTTCTTACCAAGGAAAGCAGCTCCCTTGCTAACTTTCACTACTTGAACAGGTGCAAAAAATTTCGAACGACCTTTAACTACTCTTCCAGGATTCTTAATCAATACCCAGTCACCAACCAGAGCATCCACAAGTTTACCATCCGAACTACCATCAAAATGTAACTTCATTTGATTTTGTTTCTCTTGAACTGCCTTCTTAACTGAATGTAAATCAGTAGTTTTCCTTACCGTACCCTGGTGTAACCATGAAGGAAACAAGACAGAACGATTCTCTCTCCCTCTCAAAAGAGAAAAAGGAGATACTTCAGTAACACAATGAGGGGACGTATTATAGTGCCAGACCTTTTGTTTAACAAACTCCCCTACCTTGTAGCCACAAGATACTGCAGTCTGGATACCCTCTTTAATTACCTTATTCCCCCTCTCCACAAGACCGTTTGAAGATGGGGAATATAACGCCACCTTCAGTTGCTTAATATCCAACTCCTTCAAAAATTTACACATTTTATCTGACACAAAATGTGTCCCATTATCCGTGACGATAGACTTTGGGGACCCTTCTAAATCAAAAACCTTTTTGAGAAAAGCTATGGTAGAATCTGAGTCTGGCGATTTAACAAAATCAAAATACATCCATTTCGAAAAATAATCGACTAATAGGATTACATACTTATTTTCCTGTTATAGAATGGAATACGGACCTGAAAAATCTACCCCAACTTTCTACCAGGGAGAGTCAGGAAACTCAGTGGGATGCAAAGGCACTTTTAAAGTACGCCAATGCTTGTCAGACAACAAACACTCAGGGCAAGAATCAATCAAATTCTTGACCTGAATATCCATTGACGGCCACCAATAATGTTGTTTAATCCGCATAGATGTCTTAGTCACTCCTAAATGACCTTGATGAGCCTTATTAATAATGGATTCCCTCAGTTTAAAAGGAGGAACAAATTTCTCACCTCTCCGAACTATACCGTTCTCAACAGAAAGTTCCTCTGCAACTTGAGCGAAACTACGTAGATCCACGCTCAAACCCCTAGGTTCAGGCCAATAATGGGTAGTAAATTCCACAACTTTCAACAACACATTGTCAACTGTGGTGGCTTCCTTCCAATCATTCTCAGAAATAACGTCACTAATCTAATTTACAGCGTCCACTAAAGTAACACACTCTACATCTTCCACTAGAAAATCCTCTTCATCATCTCTGACAACAGCCATCCTGGATAGACAATCAGCACGAAAATTCTTGCCCCCCACAATATGCTTAACTGAAAAGAGTTAGACTTATTACAGATATAAATTAGGAGTTTGTGGTCGGTAACCAACTCGAATCTCCTCCCCCAAATATACATCTTGAATTTGTGGACCGCCCAGGCACAAGCTAGAGCTTCTCTCTCTATCGTACTGTATCTTTGTTCAAAATCTTTAAGAGCTCTAGAAGCAAATGCGACTGTTTGCTCCTGGCCGTTAACCTTCTGAGTGAGAACCGCCCCTAGTCCAGAAATACTTGCGTCTACTGTGATAACAGAGACAGCATCCTCCTTAAAAGCATGTATGGCCTTTGCTGAAACAATCATTTTCTTAACTTCACAAAAAACCATGTTCAACTCATCAGTCCAAATGAAATTGGACCCTTTCCTTAAAAGATGCCTTAAAGGCTCAACTAGTTGTGAATATGATTGCACAAACCTAGCATAATATTCCGCTAGGCCGAGGAAAGATCGCAAAGCATCTTTATCCGAAGGAGGTTTCGCATCCTCAATGGCCGTGATAACTGAGAATTTGGGAGTAATGCCTTGGTCTGAGACAGTATGACCCAAGTAATCAACTTTGTTCACCGCAGATTTGCATTTATCGCTGCGAACTGTCATATTCCTGGACATCAAAATTGACAGAACATCTCTAAGAATTTTATTATGTTCGTCTAAAGTTTTGGCAAAAATCAAAATATCATCAAGATATGCTTGCACACCTGCTATCCTTTGGAATAACATATCCATCAGCTTCTGAAAAACACTACCTGCGGACGCTAAACCAAAAGGAAGGCGTAGGAATTTGAAGGCCCCAAAGGGGGTGATAAAGGATGTAAACTCTTGGGACTCCTCAGACAATGAAACTTGATGGTACGCTGACCTAAGATCGATCAGCGAAAACCATCTTGCCTCTCCAATGTTCACCAGAAGCTCATGGATCCTCGGAAGCGGATGACAGTCAACAATAATATTCTTATTTAAGGAGCGCAAATCCGCACATAGCCTAACCTCTCCTGTTTTTTTACGAGCAACTACAATTGGTGCAACCCATTGTGAGGAATTGACAGGTGTAATAATGCCTTGTTTGCATAAATTATTTAACATTTCCTTCAATTCTGATCTCACACTCAATGGAACCGCTCTAACCTTATGTGCTACAGGCTGAGCTCCAGGTATTAATCTTATCTTGTGTTCGAATCCTTTCACGCTCCCAACCATTTCTTTAAAAACGGGTTTAAATTCCGACACAATGTCTTGTACATTTACATTAGGACTCTCTACAATAGCAATAGGAAGATCATTGGAAACAGTTTTGAACTTAGGTAATTCCCCTACCTTGATGGGATCATCGTCTCCAGGTACTAAATAAAGTCCCATCCTGGCCAGATCTTTCCAGCCCACAATGTTTTTACCTTTTTCGGCAACATAAATCTTAGTAACTGTTTCCCTCCCAAGACACTGAACCAACCCTTCAAAATAACCTAACATGTTAATATCATTCTCACCAAATGCTCTTGGATTGACATCAGACTCAATTAACTCAACTCTTCTGTCCCATTTCTCATAAAAAGTTGAGTCTCTGAGTATTGTAAATGGCGAACCCGAATCCGCCATGACCTGTAAATGAACATTATCAATAATAGCGGAACATAAAGGCCCCTTAATAGAGTCCACATCGCCATTGAAATCCAAAGTTACTACAATGTTTCTAAAAGAATTGGAACAAGAATCTACATCAATGAAATTTACATTAGGAGGTTTCTTGGCAAATCTACAAACGCCTTGAAAATGGCCAATTTTCTTACAGATAGAACAACGTTTCTTGAGTGCCGGGCAGTTTGGAGCATTTCCTATGTGGTCTTTTGAACTGCATCGATAACAGAAAAAGTTATTTTTCTTTTGAAAAGGTTTATAGTTGGACTGAATTTTATTTTTAGTATTAATTGAACAAACAGCTTCTTCTTGATCAGAATCAGAGTAATCCAGGGCATTAATTCCTTGTTTGGCTGGTTCCATAACTACCTTACTAGTCAAAGTAGAGCGTTCAATACTTAGAGCAAGGTCAATGACCTCACTTAACGATGGGTTTTTACATCCAAGGATCCTTTGTTTAATTTTTCTAGAAACGCAGTTGAACACAAATTGGTCTCTTATAAAATTATCTGGTGAAGGTTCAAAATTACATGTGATAGCAAGCACTCTAAGAGCTGCAATGTATTCCTCTACCTTCTTTTCTTCCTTTTGTTTCCTGGAATAAAAATTGTGTCGCTCAAGCATGATATTAGGCTCATCACAAAATTGCTTTTTAAGTCTAGCAATGGCTTCAATATACACGTTCCAAGGGTTATCTCCACTTTCGTCTTGAGAAATAGGAGGAGCTATAGGAACAATACTTTTAAAAATCCGCTGACCTACCTGACCCAAACAACCAAAAAGAATAGCAAATTTTCTTTGAGAAGAATAGTCAACAGCATCAATAGCAATCAAATGATTCTCAAATAAACTAAACCACTCCGACCATATAATGTCGGGAGTACCTGGTTTACTCAAAAAAGGTTCTGGTTGGGTGATTTGATGCCATTGATTATTAGCCATGCTTTAAAACAAAAGCAGAACCAGATAAATAGAGATCAATAAAAATGCATAAAAATATAATGATAAATAAATAAGTTTAAAATTGAATATTAATTGAACAATATATATATATATATATATATGAATAAATATATAAATATATATATATCAAGGTATTGAAATCATAACAAGTAAATATAATGTAAGCAATGTTGAGTGCGTATATTTGACCTCAAACGTTTTAAAATAAAAGAACTGTAATCATATTTACAATAAATAAGTAAATAATACAAAATGTTTAATAAATAGAATGACTTGAAATAGCGTGTGTATCCCTGAAATAACAAGTAGTCATAAATACACAGGTCTGATAAAACGTGTGTATAGCTGAAGCAACATGCAGTAATAGATACACAGATTTAGCAAAGCGTGTGTATCGTTGAAGCAACAGGCAGTAATAGATACACAGTTTTAGTAAAGCGTGCGTATCGGTGAAGCAACACGCAGTAATAAATACGCAGATTTAGTAAAGCAATACGCAATAATAGATATTTTAACAAAGCGTGCGTATCGCTGAAGCAACAGACAATAATAAATATGCAGTCTTGAAAGAGCGTGTGTATCGCTGTAGCAATACCCGGTAATTAATGAGTAAGTCAGATGTGCTTTTAAAGTCAAACGTGCGTATCATTGAAGATACGTTTCGTAAGGAATAAATATATTTGCTCAACGGTACCTTGAATTAGGCTGAAGAAACGTCTGCCGTCTCGTTTATCATCACACTAAAACCTTGAAGAAAGAGAGTGTGGAAAACGGAAATTCAATGGCAATGAATGTTTCAAACAGCAGATTGAAACCGTCTAATAGGCGAGGTTCGTTCTTGAAAGGAAGTGAAAATAAACCAGTAATATGAAGGAACGCCTCTGAAAACTTCAATAACCTTTTGGGATTCGTGTCTTGCTAAGATCTTTCTCCTTGTAAAACAGGAAATGCTTGTCGAAGACGCCAATACCGGAATGAGGTGTTGAATGAAATCCAGAATCGGAGAAGTAAATTGAAATTCAATTTTTAGCTTAGGTAAGGTGGAGTTTGTTCCCCGATCGTCGCCAAAATGTGATGAAGTGACTCAGGAGACTTCAGTATATTTAATCGGTAAGTTTATTCCAATGGTAAAACTCCACCCGGACACGGAGCGTCCGATCAGCTGCAAGCCAACGGTTACAATGGCCAACCGAAGATCAGGCGCCCATGCACGGGAAACAATACATTCATAAGACAACATGTTTATCCATGGGCTGCGGCTCCCGTAAATCACGAGCCGAGCCCCATAAAACAGAACGGTCATACGCCGCATGAAACATCACGCGGTGTATGACACACAAGTAATACATTACACTGGGGACGACTATAAAAAGGATTCCTCCATCAGCAGAAATCAACAACCCACAACCATGAACGGAAAGCTCAATAACAATACTGGAGCTGACTGTAGTTCAGTAGAAATCAATAACCTATGACAGTGAACAAGAAACTCAATAATAATCCTGGAGATGTGTGTGAAAAGGAATTCTCCATCAGCCGGTATCGATGACCTACAGCCATAAACAAGAAGCTTTGTAATAATACTAGAGATAAGCGTGAAGAGGAGTCCTCTAGCCATAGAAATCAACAATCTATGTCCATGAACACGAAGCTTGATAATAATACTGGGGATGAATATAACATGGAATCCTCTATCAGCAGAAATCGACAGCCCATAACCAAGAACAAGAAGCTTGATAATAATATTGAAGATAAGTGGGAAGAGGAATCCTCCATCAGTGGGAATCTGTAACTTACAACCATGAGCAAGAAGCTTGAAAACAATACTAGAGATGACTGTGAACAAGAACCCTCAACCAATTGAAATAAATAACAGATGACTATGAGCAGGTAGCTTGCTGTCACTGCAAAAAATGACTGTGAAAAGAAGCCCTCAATTATTAGAAATTGATTACCGACAACCACGAGCAAAAAGGGCAACCATAATACTGGAGATGACTGTGAACAGGAATCCGCCATTAGGAGAAATCGACAACTCACATCCATGAAAGAAAAGCTCAATCAAAATTCTGACGATGACTGCGCCCAGGAATCCTCCATCAGTAGAAATAGACAACCGATGACCATGAAGTTAAATATCAACAATGGAACTGAGATGACGGTGAACAGGAATTCTTTGTCAGTTGCTATTGATAATCAAGGACCATGACCAGGAAGCACAAAGACCATATTGGAGGCACAGTGACCAGGAATCCTCCATCCCTAGAAATCAACACTCCATACCATGAACAAGAGGCTCAATAATAATACTGGCGACAACTATTAACAAGAATCCTCCTGCTGTAGCAATGCAGGCAGCGCCAGGCGCTCACGGAGAAATAACCGTGGGGCAGAGAAAAAAAGCAAGAGATGGAAAACATCAAAATGAAGGTAAGTAGCAAATGGAGCTCCTCACTGGAACACCAAGGCTAAGATGAACAACTGTAAAGGGACAATGGGAGAAGCTTCTATCTGCGTACAGTGTGTACCCAGATGTGCATTGTGTGTATCCTGAGGCATAGTCTGACTTTCCTTTGAAGATGCTTGGGACTGGATAGGCCTGTTTCAATTGTCAGCCACATGTGTTGTTCCAGTTCTGTCATCCTATTTTCATAAACCAGGCATCTCCAAAGACACTGACACTGAGGTCATCAATGTCTATTCAGGACCAATCACAAGCGTTTGTGGACCACTCCTGCACGTCCTCCCGCCTCATAATCTTTGGCATTCTGGTTTTTCTCCCCAACATTCTGGATCTGATTGACAAAGTGACACCTCACTCATGTGGGAGTCCACGCAGTCGTGGGGGAGTCTACGTACTTGGGGCAGAATCTCTACAATGAGAATTCTCATGAGATTCCACCAGAGTGCGGAGACTCCCCTACGGCCGCAGTGCCTCCGCCACAAGTGCAGGGGCCCTTTTTTGAATCAGGCCTTTAGTGTCACTACCACGGCTTCCTTTATTGATGATCCGGTCCCCTAATGAAGTGTCTCCCTGCAGTCTGAGTGTAGGTGCATCTAATGATGATAAGGTGGGTTGTCTGGTCCTTGCATCAGGTTTTGGTGGCCTGACACTTTATATTTCTTTATTATAAGCGGCTTACAAAGATGTCCTTCATCAATTGGTTTGGTTATCCCTTACTTCTGACTGCCTTAAGTGGTAAGAGAGGATATAGATACAGAAAAAGTATTAGTGATGGAAATCAGGGGTATCTACAAAGGTGTTGATTCACCATCTATCATGTAACAGAGGTTCATTTTTATTCATCGTATGCAGTTGTATCTTATGTTATTATTTAAACCTTTCCCGCACTCCAGGACCTTCCTTAAAACATTGCTGATGTAACTTGACCAACATGAATAATTTGTTGTGAACAGACTCTCTGGAAGCTCCCTCTCCACTGGCTGTTTGGTGAATACTCTGACCCCAAAAGTGAAGGGTTGTCCCTAGTTTTCATCATGTGTTTGTGAACAGTGCTGCATTCCCCATTTCCATGGCTTCTTGGAGTTGTTGGATATCATCGTATGTAGACAGTGATCTGCTGTTTGTGTATTTTTCTAAAGGTGGATGCTCTGTAAGAGGTCACTCCTTATGATCCTCTACCAAACCTCTGAGTGTTATCAGTGTATCTTTTATTTCAGTTTAGGTGAGCATGCCCTCTTATCCTAGTGAGTTTGTTCCTGTCTCCCAGTGTCAAGGCTCCTGTCTTCCTTGTTACTGTGATGGAATTACATTTATGGCTATCGGACATATTACCATTTCTAATATCCACTGCTCTGGTAATGCATTGTCAGATGGACTGATAATCTAGAGAGGATTCAATTTTAAAATAATGTTTTTATGGTTTGTTATGCTTTATATTTAAACAAGGGAGTAAAGTACACATGTGAAATATAACAATACTACTAAATAATGAGGATGGTTATTGTTATTATTGATAACAATAATAACATTAATAATTTGAATCCGAATAGCAACACTGTTATTATTTCCATTACGGTAGTAGCATTGCTAACATTGTTATTATTGATAACAATAATATTAATAATAATAATAATAATAATAATAATAATAATAATAATCACCATCATCATCATAATCATACTACTGATACTAATAATCATGATGGTAACAATAATTATTATTTTTAGTGTTGGTAGTAGCATTGCTTTTATTATTTTTATTATTAAAAATAATAACAATAATATTAATAATAATTAGATGAAGAATCACCATCATCATCACAAATATCCAGAATTATGTTTCTTGGCTCTACAGCAGGTAGTTGCGTGCCAAAGGTGACCAAGCTAAGAGGCCAACAAGAACGGCTTTAGCTTCCTTCAACATTTTAAATGCTGTACCTCCTGTTTGAGTTCAAGAAGGCTTGAGTTTCGGAGTACCACTCCATGAGGGCCATTTCTTATCAGACGTTTCATTGAAGACCCTAAAGCGGTGCATGGTTGGAATTTGCTGAACTACACGGTCAGGGGGTTTATACAGGGCACACTTATGGTTAAGCAGTTATTCCTTTGGTGGCTGAATTCTGAGGGGTCCTCAACATATTTTCCATGAGACCCCACCATGTTGTGTTTTCCTGAAGCATAAAGAATAACAACAACTGTTTTTCATTGTTGATGTCCACTCTTCAACCGTAGGGCAGCTGCTTGATGTTGCGGGTGGGATAGCTGCTCTACCCCCTGACTCTAGATGGATAGGTAGATGGTGCTTCATTGGGGGCATGCTTGTTGTTTATTATGCAGTTTTGATGTTGCGGTGGGATAGCCTTCCTACCACCTGACAGTAGACAGATAGTTAGATAGTGTGCCATTGGATGCATGCTTGTTGTTACCCGAAGGCTATGTGCTTTTGATGTTGTTGGTGGTGGGACAGCCTCCCTACCCCCTGACAGTAGATGGATAGGTAGATAGTGGTCCATTACGGGCATTCGTGCTTTTTACCGCAAGCTATGTGCTTTTGATGTGCAGGTGGGATATCGTGCCTACCCTCTGACGGGGAACAGCCATTACAACACGGTTTTTACCACGCGTTGCTATTACATCGCATGCGTTGTAAAGCATACGATGTAATAGCAATGCGTGGTAAAAACCACGCATACCATTACATCGCATGTGCTTTTGCAACGCATGCGATGTAATGTATAATGGCGGCGACGGCCGCTATCCAAGTCGTTGGGAGGAAACTTAGCCTGTTTCCTCACAACAACGTGCACCAAGCAGGAAGGAGGAAGCTGGAACCGGGAGCAGAGACGGCGATGCTGGAGAGGGGAGAGGTAAGGGGGTTTGAGCTTGGGGTGGGGGTTTCTTTTGTAGGGTTTAGGGTAGTGTAAAAGTAGTGTTCTAACGTTTGTGTGGTTATTTTTAACGTTTTAGTGTGGTTTTTTTGTAGTGTAGTGTAGTGTTGTAGTGTTTGTTTAGCGTAGTGTATTAGGGTTTAGGGTACTATTGTAGTGATTTAGTTTTTATGGTAGTGTAATAGTGTGTGTGTGTAGTGTAGTGATGTAGGTTTTAGGGTAGTGTAGTAGTGTTTGTGTGGTGTAGTGTTTTAGGGTTTAGGGTAATGTAGTGTTTTGGGTTTAGGATAGTGTAGTAGTGTTTGTGTAGTGTAGTGTTTTAGGGTTTAGGGTAGTGTAGTAGTGTTTGTGTAGTGTAGTGTCTTAGGGTTTAGGGCAGTGTAGTGTTATAGGTTTTAGTGTAGAATAGTAGTGTTTGTGTAGTGTTTTAGTGTTTAGTGTAGTGTTGTAGTGTTTTAGGGTTTAGGGTAGTGTAGGGGTGGGAGTAGTGTCGGTAGTGTGGTAGTGTAGTAGTGCTTTAGGATTTAGGGTAGTGTACGGGTGGGAGTAGTGTGGATAGTGTTGTAGTGTAGTGTTTTAGGGTTTAGACTAGTGTAGGGGTGGGAGTAGTGTGGGTAGTGGTGTAGGGTAGGGTAGTAGTGTTTTAGGGTTAGGGGTAGTGTAGGGGTGGGAGTAGTGTGGGTA
Organism: Lissotriton vulgaris; assembly: GCF_964263255.1. Taxonomy (NCBI): domain Eukaryota; kingdom Metazoa; phylum Chordata; class Amphibia; order Caudata; family Salamandridae; genus Lissotriton; species Lissotriton vulgaris. The sequence continues at coordinate 1,604,287 of NW_028249489.1, read as the reverse complement.
ATGTTGTAGTGTCATAGTGTTTTAGGGTTTAGGGTAGTGTAGGGGTGAGAGTAGTGTGGGTAGTGTTGTAGTAGTGTTTTAGGGTTAGGGGTAGTGTAGGGTTGGGAGTAGTGTGGGTAGTGTTGTAGTGTCATAGTGTTTTAGGGTTTAGGGTAGTGTAGGGGTGGGAGTAGTGTGGGTCGTGTTGTAGTGTAGTAGTGTTTTAGGGATTAGGGTAGTGTAGGGGAGGGAGTAGTGTGGGTAGCGTTGTAGTGTAGTAGTGTTTTAGGGTTTAGAGGTAGGGTAGGGGTGGTAGTTGTGTGGGTAGTGTAGTAGTGTAGTAGTTTTTTAGGGTTTAGGGTAGTGTAGGGTAGGGAGTAGTGTGGGTAGCGTTGTAGTATTGCAGTGTTTTGGGGTTAGGGGTGGACTAGGGGTGGGAGTAGTGGGTTGTGTAGGTGTAGGGGTAGGGTTGTCACTTACCTTGCAAACTTTAACTACGTGTATAGCTTTACCACGCATGCCTTTGCGTTGTAATGGCATGCGTGGTAAAGGCATACTCGTGATAAAAGTATTCGATGTAAAGGCATGTTGTTGTCATTGACATCGCGTAGTAATACCTGCGTTGTAATGGCACACGTGGTATTCCTATGCGATGTAATGCCATACACCCCCCCTGACAGTAGACAGATAGGTAGATAGAACGCCATTGGGTGCATGCCTTCTGTTACCAGCAGGCTATGTGTTTTTGATGTGCAAATGGGATAGCCTGCCTACTCCCTGACAGTAAACAGATAGATAGATAGTGTGTCTGTGGGGGCATAGTTGCTGTTACCCGCAGGCTATGTCCTTTCGATGTTGCGCATGGGATAGCCTCCCTACCCCTTGACAGTTGACAGATAGTTACACAGTGTGCCATTGGAGGCATACTTGCTGTTAACAGCAGGCAATGCATTTTTGATGTTGTGGGTGGGATAGCCTCCCTACCCCCCTGACAGTAGACAGATAGATAGTGTGCCATTGGGGGCATGCTTGCTGTTACCCGCAGGGTAGGTGCTTTTAATGTTGCAGGTGGGATAGCCTCCCTTACCCTCTGGCAGTGGACAGATAGTTAGATAGTGTGCCATTGGGGGCATGCTTGCTGTTACCCGCAGGCTATGTGTTTTTGATGTTGCGGGTGGGATAGTCTCCCTAACCCCTAACAAAATATGGATAGGTTAATAGTGTGCCATTGGGGGCATTCTTGCTGCTACAGGCATGATATGTGTTTTTGATGTTGAGGGTGGCATAGCCTCCCTACCCCCTGACAGTAGACGGAGAGGTAGAGTGTGCCATTGGGGGCATGCTTGCTGTTACTGACAGGATGGGTTGATAGTGTACCATTTGGGGGGGCACATTTGCTGTTAGCAGCAGGTTATGTGTTTTTGATGTTGTGGGTGGGATAACCTCCCTTCCCTGTGACAGTAGATGGATAGATAGATAGTGCGCCATTAGGGGCATGCGTGCTGTTACCCACAAGCTAAGTGTTTTTGATGTTAGCGTTGGGATAGCCTCCCTACCCCCATGACAGTAGACAGTTAGATAGTGCACCATTGGGGGCATGCTTGCTCTTACACGCAGGCTATGTGTTTTTGATGTTGCGGGTGGGATAGCCTTCCTACCCCCTCACAGTAGATTGATAGGTAGATAGTGTGCCATCAGGGGCATGCTTGCTGTTACTGACAGGATGGGTTGATAGTGTACCATTTGGGGGGGCATGTTTGCTGTTAGCAGCAGCCTGTGTGTTTTTGATGTTGTGGGTGGAATAGCCTCCCTTCCCTGTGACAGTAGATGGATAAGTAGATAGTGCACCATTAGGGACGTGCGTGCTGTTACCCGCAAGCTATGTGTTTTTGATGTTGCTGGTGGGATAGCCTCCCTACCCCCCTGACAGTAGACAGATAGATAGTGTGCCATTGGGGGCATGCTTGCTGTTACCCGCAGGGTAGGTGCTTTTAATGTTGCAGGTGGGATAGCCTCCCTTACCCTCTGGCAGTGGACAGATAGTTAGATAGTGTGCCATTGGGGGCATGCTTGCTGTTACCCGCAGGCTATGTGTTTTTGATGTTGCGGGTGGGATAGTCTCCCTAACCCCTAACAAAATATGGATAGGTTAATAGTGTGCCATTGGGGGCATTCTTGCTGCTACAGGCATGATATGTTTTTTTGATGTTGAGGGTGGCATAGCCTCCCTACCCCCTGACAGTAGACGGAGAGGTAGAGTGTGCCATTGAGGGCATGCTTGCTGTTACTGACAGGATGGGTTGATAGTGTACCATTTGGGGGGGGGCACACTTGCTGTTAGCAGCAGGTTATGTGTTTTTGATGTTGTGGGTGGGATAACCTCCCTTCCCTGTGACAGTAGATGGATAGATAGATAGTGCGCCATTAGGGGCATGCGTGCTGTTACCCACAAGCTAAGTGTTTTTGATGTTGGCGTTGGGATAGCCTCCCTACCCCCATGACAGTAGAAAGTTAGATAGTGCACCATTGGGGGCATGCTTGCTCTTACACGCAGGCTATGTGTTTTTGATGTTGCGGGTGGGATAGCCTTCCTACCCCCTCACAGTAGATTGATAGGTAGATAGTGTGCCATCAGGGGCATGCTTGCTGTTACTGACAGGATGGGTTGATAGTGTACCATTTGGGGGGGCATGTTTGCTGTTAGCAGCAGCCTGTGTGTTTTTGATGTTGTGGGTGGGATAGCCTCCCTTCCCTGTGACAGTAGATGGATAAGTAGATAGTGCACCATTAGGGACGTGCGTGCTGTTACCCGCAAGCTATGTGTTTTTGATGTTGCCGGTGGGATAGCCTCCCTACCCCCCGGACAGTAGACAGATAGTTAGATAGTGTGCCATTGGGGGCATGCTTGCTGTTACCCGCAGGCTGTGTGCTTTTAATGTTGCGGGTGGGATAGCCTCCATACCCCCTGACAGTAGACGGACAGTTAGATATGTGCCATTAGGGGCATGCTTGCTGTTACCCACAGCCTATAGGTTTTTGATGTTGCGGGTGGGATAGCCTCCCTAACCCCTGACAATATACGGATAGGTAGATAGTGTACTATTTGGTGGGGGATGCTTGCTGTTAGCAGCAGGCTATATGTTTTTGATGTTGTGGGTGGGATAACCTCCCTTACCCTTGACAGTAGATGGATAGGTAAATAGTGTGCCATTGGGGGCATGCTTGCTGCGACAGGCAGGCTATGTGTATTTGATGTTGAGGGTGGCATATCCTTCCTACCCCTTGACAGTAGACGGAGAGGTAGAAAGTTTGCCATTGGGGGCACGCTTGCTGTTAGAGGCAGGATATGTGTTTTTGATGTTGCGGGTGGGATAGCATCCCTACCCTCTGACAGTACACGGATAGGTAGCTACTGTGGACCATTGGGGGCTTGGTTGCTCTTAACCACAGGCTATGTTTTTTTGTTGTAGTGGAATAGCTTCTCTATCACCTGACAGTAGATGGCTAAGGTAGATAATGTGCCATTGCACGCGTGCTGTTACTTGAAGGCTGTGTTTTTTTATTTTGTTGGTGGGATAGCCTCCCTACCCCCTCAGGGTAAACGGATGGGTAGGCATATTAACTGTTACCTGCAGGCTATGTGTTTTTGATGTTGCGGGTAGGATAACTTCCCTACCCCCTGACAGTAGATGGATAGGTAGATAGTATGCCATTGCACACATGCTGTTACCTGCAGGCTGTGTGGTTTTGATGCTGCGGGTGGGATAGCCTCCCTACTCTGGCCCAGTAGACAGATAGGTAGATAGTGTGCCATTGCACGCGTGCTGCTACCTGCAGTCTATGTTTTTTTGATGTTGTGGTAGGATAGCCTCTCTACCACCTGACAGCAGACGGGTAGGTAGATAGTATGCCATTGCACGCGTGCTGCTACCTGCAGGCTATGTGTTTTTGATGTTGCAGGTTGGATAGCCTCCCTACTCACACCCAGTAGACAGATAGTTGGTAGTGTGCCATTGTACGTGTGCTGCTACCTGCAGGCTATGTGTTTTTGATGTTGCATGTAGGATAGCCTCCCTCCCCCTGACAGTAGATGGATAGGTAGATAGTGTGCCATTGCACGCGTGCTGCTACCTGCAGGCTATGTGTTTTTGATGTTGCATGTAGGATAGCCTCCCTCCCCCTGACAGTAGATGGATAGGTAGATAGTGTGCCATTGCACGCGTGCTGCTACCTGCAGGCTATGTGTTTTTGATGTTGCATGTAGGATAGCCTCCCTCCCCCTGACAGTAGATGGATAGGTAGATAGTGTGCCATTGCACGCGTGCTGCTACCTGCAGGCTATGTGTTTTTGATGTTGCAGGTTGGATAGCCTCCCTACTCTCACCCAGTAGACAGATAGTTGGTAGTGTGCCATTGTACGTGTGCTGCTACCTGCAGTCTATGTGTTTTTGATGTTGCGGTAGGATAGCCTCTCTACCACCTGACAGCAGACGGATTGTTAGATAGTGTGCCATAGCACACATACGGTGACCTGCAGGCTATGTGTTTTGGATGATGCGGGCAGGATAGCCTCCCTCCCCCTGACAGTAGATAGATAGGTAAATAGTCTGTCATTGCACACATGTTGTTACCTGCAGGCTATGTGTTTTTGATATTGAGGGAGGGCTAGCCTCGATACCCTCCGACAGTACATAGATAGGTAGATAGTGTGGGCCATTGGGGGCATGCTTGCTGTTGCCCGCAGGCTATATGTTCTTCCACGTTCTTCAAGTGTGTTTAGACCGTCTCTGTAGCCAGCAGTTGTTTTCATCTTTTATTATTATTCATGGTTCATTGATTGTACATTGATTGGCTTGCTCGCTTTCAAAGGCGCATTCCATTTCCATGTACTCGAGATACTTTTACTGCCTACATCTGTATTGTGGATATATCTGTATGCCATGCAAATGCTAATATAGAAATGTAAAAAGAATTTTGGGAAGGTGTGTTAAGTGGCTAAAGTTTTCCTCTCAAGCGTTTTGATTTTTTTCGAAACTTCAAAACCTTCATAAAGTTCATAGAACCAGGAAGTTAAAAAAATGTGCCATGTTTGTGTCACAATAGAGATGCAAATCGGCCCAAAATCTTTTTTTCCCAATTTACTTTCCAGCGTCCAAGGTTTCTCACGCTAAACCCAATTTACTAAGTAGCGTAAATTGAGTTTAGCATGACTAATCTGCGCCCTTTTCAAGTAGGGCAAAGAAGGAGAAATGCTTTCATTCTCCTTCCTTTTACGTTTTTGTATATTGTGCTGCACTGTACAGAAAAACACAAAGTGGGAAAATGGTTAAAGTGAGTCTGTGCATAGTATTTTGTACTAAAAGGGCTCCTTCCAGTACAAAACCTATGCTGGACTCACAGATACACCTTTGCACAATGGTGCAAAGGTGTCTCCATGGCGCACAGCAGCTGATTTCAGGCCCGGCTTTAGGTAAAAGGGAGGAGAGTGCCATATTTTAGTAAATAAGGTGCTCGACCCCTCTCTCCTATAGTCATACGACAGCGCAGCATTTGCGGCTGCTGCAGTGCGCTACGTGGAAAAATAGTAAATCTGCCCCATATTATTTTAAAATAATTTGCGAAAAAATCTTGCAATAACAGGTTTTGCAGGAAGCTAAAATTACATTTCCTCGTTTAGTGACTGAACTCTGGCAAAATATGTTTATGGGAAACATCTCCCCTGAAACACATTTTTTAAAGAATTCGCACCACAGTTCACTTTGCACACTTGACAAGGGGTATAGTTTGTCATCATTGAATAAGTCCATGGGAAAATTAAAATTCTACGCACAGAAAGTAGGTGGTGCTCAAAACTCAAACTGAAATTCACAGTCCAGCTTACAAATATCCTATGGTATCAAGGGGTAGCTGGGAAATCATAACTACAATCAATCAATCAAGCAATCATATCATTTGTAAAGCGCACTACTCACCCATGAGAGTCTCAAGGCGCTAGGGTGGGGAATGCTGCTACTGCTCGAAAACCCAGGTCTTGAGGAGTTTTCTCAAGGTCAGCAGGTCTTGGGTCTGCCGTAGGTGGATGTGGAGGGTGTTCCAGGTCTTGGCGGTGAAGTGGGAGAACGATCTGCCAACGGAGGTCGCTCTTCGGAAGCGGGGGACTGTGGCGAGGACGAGGTCGGCGGAGCGGAGCTGGCGGGTGGGAGTGTAGAAGCTGAGTCGTCTGTTGAGGTACGTTAGTCCGGTGTTGTGGAGTGCCTTGTGTGCATGGGTGAGGAGCTTGAAGGTTATCCTCTTGTTGACCGGGAGCCAGTGCAGGTCTCTCAGGTGGGGTGTAATGTGGCTGCGGCGAGGGATGTCGAGGATCAGGCATGCAGAGGCGTTCTGGATGCGTTGGAGCCGTCTCAGGAGTTTGGTCGAGGCTCCTGAGTAGAGGGCGTTTCCGTAGTCCAACCTGCTGCTGACGAGGGCCTGGGTGACCGTTCTTCTCGTTTCAGTGGGGATCTACTTGTAGATCCTGCAGAGCATGCGGAGGGTGTTGAAGCAGGAGGAGGAGACGGCGTTGACCTGTTTAGTCATGGAGAGGGCGGAGTAGAGGATGACCCCTAGGTTGCGTGTGTGGTCGGTTGGTGTTGAAGCTGTTCCCAGTGCGGTCGGCCACCAGAAGTCATCCCAGGCTGAAGGGGTGGATCCGAGGATGAGGACCTCCATCTTGTCCGAGTTCAGGTTCAGTCGGCTGTTCCTCATTAACTACAGAATAATGTACATTGTATTAAATGAATCTGCACAGTGCGGCGGCACAGAAATGTGGCTGAGCAGGAAATTATGAAAGCAGTGGGTCAAAAGATCTATAACGTTGAACCACGTGGGACAGTACCTTGTCTGACCAAGACAAGGGTTTGTTGGAGCAGTTTTCTCAAGTCGCACCTAGTGAATATAGGTTCTGATTTTCAGGCAGACCCCTTTTGTCTTCCTTCTCCAGACACCCTTCCTTTGCACAGGGTCCCTGCAGTGCTGGCCCCTTGATACAGTGAGGCAAGACAGCAGTGTTTAAGCACCACTAAGTGGTTGCATCTAATTACTGGGGAAAACGCCTGAGAATTGCCTATTTTTATTCAATGGAGAGCTTGTGAAGCAAAATATTATTTTGCCAGGAGCGCTCTAAGTCTTTAGAGCGCTGTGGCCTCTCTCAAAATCTTATTTGCAGTCTAAGATATACCATTAATGTGTAAGTGAAATATGAGTGTCTTATTTTTGCCTGTAGGTGTGTGTTTGTATGTTGAATGTGTTTATATTGTGTGTCTGGGTGTGTGTTCGTATGTTGAATGTGTTTATATTGTGTGTCTGTGTGTTTGTGTGTGTGTGTGTTGGTGGGTGCACCGGTCCTTTTAATCATAGTAAAGTTAGAAGGTACCACAGAAATACCACCTCGATGAGAACTAAGTGAACTACAGCGGCCAGTATTCATAATACATTTTTGTTTTTTTTAAAGTGTCTATTTTTTAAATATTGTAATAGAGAAACCTGTACTTTGTACCTCTGAGCATCTATGGAAGCTTCAAAGAGGGTAAGGAGTAGGATGTGTGTCTGTAAATATGTCTGTGTGTGCCCACGTGCCTGCGTATATATTTCTATGTGTGTGCTTGCTCATCGCTGTGTCATAAAGGCCACTTGATTGTGCAGTCGGAAGAACAGTCCTATTTTTAAGCTATGCTTATAAGTCTGTTATATTTTAGTGCTGTCGCGCGTCATGGGTCGGAACCACCCCTCCCACAAAACACTCGAAAATTAGACTCCTTGCCAACTTTCAAAAGGGATTTCATATTTTAGATCAAAAAGGACGGAAGCCACGCCAAGTAATAATAATCCGGTTTAATTAGCCAAAGCCCTGAATTTGCCAATCCCTCAAGGGTTTGGGATTTCTGTTCTATTGAGACAAATCTTCCAGTCTGTGCGCATGCACAAAAAGCAGGCCGGTAATTAATTCTCCAGGGCTGGATGCTGAATTTGCCTCAAAAGCAATAACCCCGGAGTGGGAGCCGGGGGAGCAGCCTGGCTTAGCCCCTGCGATGGGGGGCTCTGTAGCGCGCACCCACATAATGTCCTCTTCCCCCGGTTAGACCTGTGTCCAGAGAGCAATTAAAAGTAAGTAACGAAAAATAGTCTGCTCATTGATGACGGCACTAAAAGAAAAAAAAACGCTCTTCACCTGCCATGATTATTTATTTGCCCTGAATGCAGAGGCTGCCTCCCTGAAACAGGTACTGCTGTCAGCAAAATTCCATTTACAAGCATCATAAACCCTGCTAATATGGTGTGCATTTTGTAGAAACAAATGGGTTAATTTAAAGCACAGTATGCCGGTCTATTCAGATAAAATACAGCATTGGCGCCTAGTCAGAAATTATTTGCTGCGTCTGTGACAGGAACAAGTCAAAAATAAAATTAAATTACGGTTTTGCACTTCACAAACTCGAATAGTCTTGCAGAATTGTAATTTATGAGCTCCTAGCGTCTCCCACGTGCACACAAAACTATGTTTTGTAAGTTGTGCGTGTGGGGAGGTGAAAAAATGACCATTCCCTGAGGAGGGCCAGTCCCACCAGCAGTGACTTCGCGGGCATACACAAACCACGCGAGGTGCCTTTACTAGTGGAGGGAAACTGCTGTGGGTGGTGAGGCTTGTTAGTAAAATGCCCCAGCACGTACAAGTTTCGTGCTGCATGCGTAGGAAGAGGCGGGACATGGGAATGAGATTCTATTTGTGGCTAAACTCGGAAAGAAATACTTGGAGAAAATGTTACTTTGCTTTTCTAGGTTTCGGAAACCAGGTGCCCTTTTCTTCTGTTTGCAAACACAAGGGAGTTACTCGTTTAACCGCGGTGGCAAATCCGCTGCGGTGCGGCGGTTTAGCGCAGTGGGCGGGGCCGCGACGGCCAACGGACGTGCGGAGTACTACGGAGGTAGAAGGGGTAACACCGATGGGCTTGTTTACAATGGCATGTAAGAATGCGTAAAAGACTAACCCTGTACTTTACGTACTCTTACACGCCTTTATGAATTGGCCGCAGAACACCTAGGACCAGATGTTGTTGCAAAACCTGCCTCAGACTTAGAAGGGCACCATGAATCCGGAAGGGGCATGCTTAGGGCGTCCCTTCGAAATAGAGATTCGTTATGGTCAGCAGCGGGCGGCATGGCTCGGGGGTGGGTGCAGGGGTCACGAGGTGTGGCTGCGGGGGTTGCACCAGGGGGGGTGAAATAAATACGCTGGGGGGGCGAAATAAATACCATTAAATGCATACCATACGCAAATTTGCTGAGGGCCTCCCTACTATTTCAGTTAGTCTTGGGGTATTTGAATAGGCAAGAGCCTTGGAACGGGCAAGACAGGAGTAGTGGGTGACACAGCAGAGGGCGCAGGGTCCTATTTAACACTCTGAAAAAACGGCATGATAGCGGCTTGTGTTTAGAGTGTTTTTTTTCCAGTCCGGCTCTCTGGTGGAGTGAAAGCGCGATGTCGCAGAAAGATCCAGCTGCAATAAGCCATCACCATCTTTAAAGAGAGGATGTTACTCTAAAGAGAAATGCCTACTCTGTTATATAAACTTCATAATGAAAAGTCAATTTTCTGACCATATTGAATGAATGAATGAATGAATGAATGAATGAAAGGATATTTATAGAGCGCGTCGCTACCCGGAGGCCAAACAGCGCTAGGCCGGGCTACTCAGTTAGTGGACAGAACAGGGGGGAAGTATTACGGGAAGAGGAGGGTTTTCAGCTGCTTCCTGTAGATGCTGTGACTGGGCTGGTTTCGAAGATGTAAGGGGAGGGTATTCCACAGTCTGCCTGGTTCAGGGAATATAGTCTGCCGCCACTCCTGGCTCGTTTAATTCTTGGAGTGACGAGGAGGTGAAGACCGTCTGAACGCATTTGCCTCCTGCCTTATAGGGGTGGTGTATGGCTGAGAGCAAGGGGGGGGCCTTTGCCCTGGAGGTATTTATGGACAATGCAGAGTGACTTCAAGCTGATTCTCTCTTTCACGGGCAGCCAGTGGAGGAGGCGCAGGGCGGGTTTGGCTGAGGAGAGTTTGGGGGTTCCAGTGAGCAATCTGGCTGCGTAGTTCTGGTTGACCTGTAAACGGTTGATGACCAAGGTGGGGGCACCCAGACAAAGTGCATTACGATAGTCCAGTCTAGAGAGAATGATAGACTGGACCATGGTTTTCTTGGCTTGGGGGGGAAGCAGGGGAAGGACTTTTCTGGCTGTTCTTATGAGGCCAAAACAGGTTGCCACCGTTTTAGAGGCTTGTGTTTGGAAGGTAAGTTTGTTGTCTAGCCAGATGCCCAGGCTCTTTATTTCTGGCTTAGGGACGGGGACTGGGCCCATACATGCTGGCCAGATGGTTCTGAGTGCAGAATTGTCAAAATTGCCTAGGGCCATGACCTAAGTCTTTCCACCATTTAGTTTCAAGTGGAAGGATCCCATTCAGTAACCAACGAAAAGGCTATAACGTTAGTAACATTTAAATAAACATTAGCAATGAGTGGGGGGGGGGGGCAAAATATAAAAAAACTTTTAAAAACCTACCTTGATGTCGGTCTCGCTTTGCCGCTCCTACTCTCCTGTCTCCGACTACGGGCATAGGAAGCAGGCAGCCAGGCTCCCTCCCCTAAGCCAATCACAGTGCTGCAATGCAGCATTGTGATTGGTCTGAGCGCTGTGACACAGCACTCAGCCAGGGGCTGGAGGGATGGGCATGTTCTCCATGCAGGTGTTAATGCAGCCTGCATGGAGAAAAGGAGAGTGCGCATGACTGGTTTGGGCGGCCTCAGAGGGCCGACCAAACAGTCACTTGGCACTTAAGAGTGATCAAACCACACCTTCCCAGCCCTGCTCTGTAAGCAGAGCAGCCCTGCCTACCCGTGCGTCCGCAAAGCACCAGGGGATCTCAGGAAGCATAAAATGATAACTTAAAGTTATTATATTTATATGTTTCTCTTCTTCACACTTCTTTAAAGCAGTGGGGTGACACTCCTCTGCCATAGCGGAGGAGCCTCCCCTCGTTATGGTATGTATTAATGTTTGCAACTTAAACCCAGTCGCAAAACAATTAATTTTTACTAACTCCCAACATGATGTGGTAAGCCATGCACAAAAGTGAAGGTCCACAAAAGAGATGTTGATCCATTCCAGAATGTAAAAAATAAGAGTTGGGTAGTAGGCAGTGGTCTAGAGGACCACTGTCTATCTCAAACAAACTTTGATAACATTTAAAACTTTTTTTTAAACACAGCCTGAATTTATTTTATGGAAAAGGGCCTGCATAAAAAAAATAGATTTATTGAAAAAACAAAGGTATGGTGGTCTGCTGATCCAAAAAGCCATAATTACTGTAATGGCCTCCAATTATACTGAGGTGGAATTACCGACCTGCCTCATAAATATTGATAACGTCAGTCGGATGCTGCCACACTATGATTTGGAAATTTAAGAACCAACCTATTAGTACACAGCTTACTTCGAAAAATGACAAACTGGTTCCAAAAATTCTGGTTCCTAATTGCAACCAGTATTTTGTGACCAGTGTTTTGTGCATATGCCTCTAAATGCCGGAATAAATAAGAAATATTCAGAGAATATTCATATACAATTAGTACAAATAAAAGAGACTGTGCTTTCTTTGCACATTTACTAGCTGGGAAATTGACATTTCAATGCAAATTGACAAAGGCATATGAGTATGTAAGAGAGTATTTCTGTGGTACTTTTTCCCATACTCATAAATATGTTTGTGTATAGGCCCCAGTCTTCAATGTGCACAAGAGGTCTGAGAAAAATATCTGTGACTTTCTTAAGATGCCTCAGATACACAAAAGAGTATTCATAAGCTTTGCATGTTGTAAATTACACCTGTCTTATGGCACATGCAAAACCGACCGCACATATCATTGCTCCTAAGCACTATGGAACTTAATTTGGCAAGGGCGATATTAGCATGTTCACCATAAAATGCAAGACCACTTTCATCCCTCGTCTGCTTTTTCCAGCACTATTTTGCATTTGGCGGAAAGTGACTTCTGGATGATAGCGCCTTCACCCCTCCAACACGAGCATCATGCGGTTGGTGCTGATGCTGCTGATAATGAAATCAGACCAGCTGGCCAATTTAAGGTGACTGAACCACCACCGTTTGTATTGGCAGGAATGGTTGAATATCAGAATATCATTGACAAAGGTATTGTCTGATGTAAACACCATGTACTAGATATCCTTTACAAAATAATCTTACCATTATGTTTAGATTTCTTAATATCACCTCCAATAGTGTGATATGTTTGTAAATTATATTTGGAACATGATAGTGTGGAACCACATGGCTGTCTTCCAAAGGACTGGAGATTTCTTTGAAGTGCTGTGAGGCAAAAACAAACATCATGTGAACAATGGTGGTATAATCCCACACAGAAATCGAGTTAAAATTTTGCGAAGGATGTCCCGTGCTAACTCAATATACCAGAGAAATTCAGCAGTTATATAGTTAGCTGAGCTAACTATAACTCACCCCCCGCAATGCACTACTTATGATCTCACATATTACTTTACTCATGACACGGTCAGTGACATCACTGATACCACCATCCAGTAATTGTGAGTGTTTTAAAAAAAGTGAATGAGTTTTAAATATATATGCCAGGGTGTATTGGTAAATCCTGAAATGATTGTGTACTACTTTGTGAAAGGGACAATTGAATTGAACACCACTACTCGTCGGCAGCGACATGATTGCGCTGGCTGCCTCACTGACAGACATAGTCCTGGGCTTAGATTGGGGTGGTGATGCTGTTGATGCAGGAGTGTTGGACCACAGCGTGCTCTCTGGAGGCCGGTGCGGCAGGCACAACTTTCCTGAAATAGGTTGTGGTCAGCACGCCAGTGGTGGACATCTGTTTCTTCTGCTCCCCACTAGCCCCTTTCTTGGCAGCACCTTTCATTGGGCCATCTTGAAGCTGTCAGATGGCAGTGGCACTTAGCATCACAACAAGCTGAAGAGATTACTGCGTTGCGTAGTCAGACACACATCACGTTGTGCACAGGCCTTCTGTCTGGAAGTACTGTTGTGCACCTGAAAACAAACAAGCAAGAAAAACATCAGTGAAACGTAGAATAGTTGTAGTTCAAACAGCATTACAATCAAACAATATCATTCAATGTGGTGACTTAGTAAAAATACAGTCTACCTATCCATTTTTGAAACCACACCAACAAACTTTCATTATGTGCAGTACACTCAGGAAGGATCAGAAAGAGCAACAACAATAACATACAGATGTAACATTCTGGTTTATGTGCATCACTTTGGGATGTGGCACTCGGAGGTGCAGGTGACAATGCAATCATCTTTAGACAATGAATGCTGCTGTGCAGTGCATGGGTTTCAGTCATGGTGTGTATTCCAAATGTTTGGAAAATGTAAAAAAGAAAAAGATCAAAATAAAAAAAATTAAAAAACTAAAATAACCTGTTTTTGAAGAAACAAATTAAAATAAAAAAATATATAAATTAACAAAAGCAATTAATAAAAAATACATATACTTAGAAAATAAAATAAATTAAAGAAATAAAACAAAATGTTTTTAAAATTGAAGCAAATAAAATAAAAAAAATAAAAGTATTAAAGATAAGTGAGAAATAAATATTTGCAAGCATTTTAATTTATTAAACTGCTGTCATTGTTAGCCATCCATGCAATCCTAAGGCAAAGGGCCACACTGGCTGGCTATAAAAAATTGCCGCCAGCCATTCGCTCAGAACAACAACAACCAGCAAAAAGGCATGGTCACAAACAGAGAATACATGCAGGTCTACGGTAAAAGTACACTGGCTGGCTATACTAAATGCCCACCAGCCACATGGTCACAACAAAAACAACCAGCAACCATGCAGACCTATGGGGAAAGCACACTGGTGGGCTACACACAATTGCTGTCAATTCACATGGTCAGAGAAAACAACAACCAGCAAGGAGACATGGTCACAAACAGAAAAGACATGCAGGCCTATGGCAAAGGCACGCTGGCTGGCTACATAAAAGGACCGCCAGCCACATGGTCAGAGAACAACAACCACCAGCAAGGATGCATGGTCAGAAACAGAGAAGACATGCTGGCCTATGCCAAAAGCACACTGACTGGCTACATAAATTGACTGTCAGCCACATGTTCATAACAAGAACAACCAGCAAGAAGGCTCGGCCACAAACAAAAAAGACTTGCGGGCCTATCAGAAAAGCACACTGGCTGGCTACACAAAATGGCCAACAAAAACACTACGGTAGGGGGGGACCTGGGGGAAGTTTAAAGACCATGCTCTGGATACAATCCCCAAAGAAGCCTATAAACAACAAAGGTACCAGAGGGTCTCAAGAGATGTGCCCAGAAGTAAAGAAAAGCCAACCAATCCCTGAACTCTAAAAAGATGCGTCACAGAAGGCTCTCAACAGGATGAGGAAAATACCCATCAGTCACCATACGGATCCGCCCTTCATCATTTGGGATTTTATCCGTACCACCCGTCTGAGAAGATCGGTGCCACACTCAGAGGTCAACCCGGTGGTAAGGGGGTTCCTCGAAAGGTATAGGCAATGACAGTGTGGTATGCCACTCGATGTTATGAGTGGCCAGAGACATGGGACTGGGGTGTGCAGTGCTGGAAAAAGTGAGGGAGTGAGAAAACCAAAAGAAAAGTGTATTAAAATTGGTTTTGAAAAAGCACTTGACAAAATTTATTCTATGTGTGCCTACCATACCAATATTAAAAATAAGTGCAACCTAAAGCTGTCTGATTATGTAGACCGCCTGAGGTAAAAGTGGTCGACTAGTTTCTGCAATCAAGGGACTATTGCGTCCTTGCATTCGTCAGGACCAAAATACAATTAAAGCTACTACACCAAGTGAACTAAGTGAAGTGAAGGGTGACACCAGGAAAACAAAAACAAGTGCACATGGTCACCTGAATGCTCCGGGTGCCCTTACAGTCTGTGCTGATCACTATGGAAAGAGAAGAGGGTTAAGTATAGCTATCATAAGCTAATGGGCTGACAGGAAAGTCCATTTCATGTGGATCAAACATAACATCACACTCAGAGTGTTGATATACAGGCACTTCATATTAGTATAGCCCGATGTTAATTCATTAGGAAAGAAATTTCATAAGCCAAATGTCTTTCAGTCCTTACCTCGATCTGTAAGGTAGAATGGCCTCACCCCACCTGGCAGTGGCTCAGGGGAAGATGAAGCACCGCTCTAGAAAACATGTAGAACACATGTCAAACACAGTATGCACATACAGGGACAATGCACTTCCTGTTACCGGTAGCCGATAATGAATGGTATTGGTATCTTTAAATAATCGTACCCAGCAGTGGCGGAGCCGAGACCCCGTCTAAGGAAAACCTTTTGTCGGAAATGCGCAGCATTGCGGAAAGAAGAAGAAAGGACTTCCCTTACCTATCCGTCGGTACTCCTGGGCCGGCGTCCTGGCCGACTGGGGAGGTACCGGAAGGCCAGAGCGAGGCTGTTAATAAGCCGCGCTGCCATTGGTCGCGTAATCACGTGGTGCGCTTCGCCGCGTCATGTGATTGGTTCAGAGTCGAACAAGCCTGCGTTCTCATTGGATACTAGACCAAAGACCGGGAGTGGTCATTGGTCGATTGATTACTTGGTAGTCATGGAGACGGGGATAAACACATTACGAAGACGAGTGTAACCTGACTATAAACACAACGCGAGCGAGGTCTTCGTGGGGGCAAAAGACTAGAAAAAGGTAAACAAAGGTAAACAACCTTAGGTCCTGTGTCACTATCGGTGGCAATGAATGCAGAGCTTTAGGTCAGTGACACCGGGTCAAGTACACAAAGGTTGGCTTGCCCTGCGGGACAAAAAGCTGAAGATTGCCACCCATGGCAGTTGGCAATTGCAGAGACTAACTCAAAAAGCTCTAAATACAGAGAAAACTTACAACCCACCTATATATTAATACAGTCCGGCTGTAATAAGTTCCAAATAGCGAGTATTAAAAAGAACAACTGAGAAAATAGGGATGAGAGCTCCACATGCAGTCAAGATGGACCAACTCTGAAGGGTGTTTTCTCTACGACCAGTGTGTTAAAGTCAAAGACAGGGAGAGTGTCCAAACAGGAACATGATTTTAGTACCCTACTGATCTCTAGGGCTAAATACTGTCAGGATGGACCAACTCTCAAGGATGTATTCTCTACGACCAGTGTGTTAATATCAAAGAAAGGGAGAGTGTCCAGGCAGGAACATGTATTTAGTTCGACTCTGAACCAATCACATGACGCGGTGAAGCGCACCACGTGATTACGCGACCAATGGCAGCGCGGCTTATTAACAGCCTCGCTCTGGCCTTCCGGTACCTCCCCAGTCGGCCAGGACGCCGGCCCAGGAGTACCGACGGATAGGTAAGGGAAGTCCTTTCTTCTTCTTTCCGCAATGCTGCGCATTTCCGACAAAAGGTTTTCCTTAGACGGGGTCTCGGCTCCGCCACTGCTGGGTACGATTATTTAAAGATACCAATACCATTCATTATCGGCTACCGGTAACAGGAAGTGCATTGTCCCTGTATGTGCATACTGTGTTTGACATGTGTTCTACATGTTTTCTAGAGCGGTGCTTCATCTTCCCCTGAGCCACTGCCAGGTGGGGTGAGGCCATTCTACCTTACAGATCGAGGTAAGGACTGAAAGACATTTGGCTTATGAAATTTCTTTCCTAATGAATTAACATCGGGCTATACTAATATGAAGTGCCTGTATATCAACACTCTGAGTGTGATGTTATGTTTGATCCACATGAAATGGACTTTCCTGTCAGCCCATTAGCTTATGATAGCTATACTTAACCCTCTTCTCTTTCCATAGTGATCAACACAGACTGTAAGGGCACCCGGAGCATTCAGGTGACCATGTGCACTTGTTTTTGTTTTCCTGGTGTCACCCTTCACTTCACTTAGTTCACTTGGCGCAGTAGCTTTAATTGTATTTTGGTCCTGACGAATGCAAGGACGCAATAGTCCCTTGATTGCAGAAACTAGTCGACCACTTTTACCTCAGGCGGTCTACATAATCAGACAGCTTTAGGTTGCACTTATTTTTAATATTGGTATGGTAGGCACACATAGAATAAATTTTGTCAAGTGCTTTTTCAAAACCAATTTTAATACACTTTTCTTTTGGTTTTCTCACTCCCTCACTTTTTCCAGCACTGCACACCCCAGTCCCATGTCTCTGGCCACTCATAACATCGAGTGGCATACCACACTGTCATTGCCTATACCTTTCGAGGAACCCCCTTACCACCGGGTTGACCTCTGAGTGTGTCTTCTCAGACGGGTGGTACGGATAAAATCCCAAATGATGAAGGGCGGATCCGTATGGTGACTGATGGGTATTTTCCTCATCCTGTTGAGAGCCTTCTGTGACGCATCTTTTTAGAGTTCAGGGATTGGTTGGCTTTTCTTTACTTCTACACAAAATGGCCACCAGCCACTTAGTCACTCACAACAACAAGTTGGAGGCCTGGAACACAAAGAATACAAAATGACTATACAAAATACCCCAGCCCACATGGAATAATGAACAACAAAGGCAAATGGTGGCCTATGGCAAACACACATACACACACACACTGGCCAGACAAAAGAGGTATGTAAACACAGAGAACAGAGCATTCATTCAGCAATGCCAAAAGCAAAAATTAACAGGACTAAAAGTGTTCACAACAACACACATCCTCTAAAGGCATTACCCCACCTAAACACTGTTTAAAATAACACAAAAACACACTTCGCATTTTATTCCAATGCCCTTCATGGCCTAAATGTTTCGATTCAACAGACAACACAGAAACAGTTGATTCATGTACCCATGAATAGTGCAGGGCCCACTGGCTGGAAGGTCATTGGCAGACCAGGCCACCAAGTGAATTAAATCTATATTGCTAATTTATAAAAAAAAAAAACGGGGAGAAAATGTATTAAACTGTGCAACATTTTTCCTTCCCAAAAGAAGAACAATCAAATGCAAAAAAATAAGCAGACCCCTACTAAAACTGCAGGCCACCCCGACAATAAATTTTAAAAATCAAATACAAATACAAATAAATCCAGGTGCAGGCCCCTAGTCAAACAAACAACACCCTTAAACACCAGTTTTTCAACTTACTTGTGCTATCTGAAAAACAAAGGGCCGGATACATGAATAAACCGGTGTGCGATTTCCTTATTGTGAAACCTTGTGAATCGCAATTAGGAAATCGCAAAACGGCATGCATGAAAGTGTGTTGAACACTTTTTGCGATTTCTAGGGATCGCAAATGATGTACCTCATGAATATTAATGAGATAGGTCGATTCCGGTGGAGCGTCCCGTTTGTGAAGACAAAAATGCTTGATGCATGTGCCCCAAACTCCGTAAATACAATGGTATATCTGCAGCAGACAAGGAGTGTGATGCTTCCAGTTCTAAATCTCAATGAAAAGTGACTAGGAGAGGGACAAATCTCGGAGCAGCCTGCTGAAAAGGGACAGGAAGTTGGAGTCTCTAGGGCACTTCCTTCTGGGTTGAAAAAAAAAGTTTTAAAAAATGGCTACTTGCACAAAAAACAACTTCAACGGCCAGTTTGATAAGAAAATCCTCTCCAAATGAGTGTCAGCTGCATTCTCAAGTAGAACAGCTGGTCCCCTGCTCCGTTTGTGATCACGATCGGCATTAAGGATGCTAGATTGGTTCCGTCTTGACAGGAAGCCGTGCGAGTCAGAGTGAAGTCTCCCAGGAGCTCACTAGTGGTGTGAGAAGTCTTGCACACGTTTGCAAGTGGTCCAAGAGTCTTGCCACTCGTGGTTGAGTGCCAAAAGAAAACTCGATTGCGCAAACGGAAAAAACTCCGCTTCGTGCATCAATGGCGGAATTAGGGAATTCCTCCATGGAGCACTCTGTGACCGAATTCTACAAACTCCGGAAGAGGAGCGGAGTTTACTGTCTAGGATTACTTATTTATTTGTTAAATATATAACTTACCAGTCTAACACGGTTATCCCATTACTTTCACATAGCAAACTACTGCAGAAATACGATGAGGTCAAGCCACACATGTCGTAAATATCAGATGTGTAAGTGGATGCATGCACATTGCAGAATTTTAAACTGCTGTACATATTCATAGCACTCGCAGGTGTACATGTATGTGCCTGAGAGGCTCGGAGATGCATTAATATATACTATTCACTGTGAGATTTGCAGCTATATTAAAGGGTACTATTCAATGTGAGACTCAAAGTTGTATTAGTGTGTACTGTTCACTGTGAGACTCACGGCTGTAATAATGTATACTATTCACTGTGAGGCTTACAGCTGTATTAATATTTACTATTCACAGTGAGACTTGCAACTGTAATAATGAGGTTAGCAGCTGTTTTAATATATACTATTCACTGTGAGACTAATGGCTGTAATAATGTATACTATTCACTGTGAGAGTCACAGCTGTATTAATACATATTATTCACTGTTAGGCTTGCAGCTGTGTTAACATATACCATTTACTCTGAGCTCACAACTGTTTTAACATGCATACTATTCACAGTGTGCCTTGCAGCTGTATTTAAAAACTATTTAGACTATTCATATGGAATACTATTCATATATTATCATTGTGAGACTTAAGTGTATTAATGTATACTGTTCACTGTGAGATTTGAAGCTGTATTAATGTATACTATTGACAGGGCGACTCACAGCTACATTAACAAATACTATTCACTTTGAGACTCAGAGCTGTATTAATGGATACCATTCTCGGTGCATACACATTTTTCTTAATTCTATGTAAACAAAGGCTCCCCAGTGTAGACAATCTACTTGTGCTGTGGTAAAATGTTTAAAAATATATATATATGTATATATATATATATATATATATATATATATATATATATATATATATATATATATATATATATATATATATATATATATATATATATATATATATATATTCTCATTTTCAAGAATCTGCATCAAACTATTCAGGTGAGGCTCGCAGCTGTAGTAATGTAAACGATTCGTGTGAAACTCATGGCTGTAGAAATGTATACTATTCACTGTGAGGTTTGCTACTCTATTCATGTCAGACTCATGGCTGTAGTAATATATACTATTCACTGTGAGGTTCACAGCTGTATTAATGTATGTTACTCACTGTGAGACTCATGGCTGTAAAAATGTATACTATTAAAGTCAGACTTGTGGCTGTAGTAATGTATACTATTCTCTGTGAGGCGTGCATCTGTAATAATGCATTTAATTCATGTAAATCTCATGACTGTAGTAATGTATGATATTCACTGTGAGGTTTTCAGCTCTACTCATGTCTACTATTCATGTCAGACTCACAGCTGCAGCAATGTATACTATTCACTGTGAGGTTCACAGCTGTATTAATGTATGCTACTCACCTTGAGACTCATGGCAGTAATAATGTATACTATTCATGCAGACTTGTGGCTGTAGTAATGGATACTATTTACTGTGAGGCTCACAACTGTAGTAAAGTATACAATTCATGTTGGACTCGTAGCTGTGGTAATATATACTATTCACTGTGAGGCTCACAACTTTACTAATGTATGCTATTTATGTATTATTACTGTGATACTCAGGGTGCAATAATGTATTCTGTTCACTGTGAGGCTTGACGCTGTATTAATGCATACTATTAGTTGGGAGACTTACAGCTATATTAATAAATACTATTCACTTTGAGACTTGGAGCTGTATTATACTAGTCATGTGAGGCTCAGAGCTATATTAATGTACACTATTCAGGTGAAATTCATGGCTGTAATAATATATACTATTCACTGTGAGGCTGGTAGCTGTATTAATGTTTACTATTCACTGTGAGGCCCACAGCTGTATCAACAAATATATTCATACTATTAATATAGTAAACTATTCATATATTACTATTCATATATTATCACTGTCAGACTTGGGGTGCATGAATGTATACATGTGAGACTTGAAGCTGTATTAATGTATACTATTAACTGAGTGACTCACAGCTATATTAACAAATACTATTCACTTTGAGACTCGAAGCTGTATTACACTATTCATGTGAGGCTCACAGCTGTATTAATGTATACTATTAATTTGAAACTCACAGCTGTAATAATGTATACTATTCACTGTGAGGTTCGCAGCAGTGGTAATGTTTACTATTCATGTCAGATTTACGGCTGTAGTAATGTATACTATTTACTGTGAGGTTTCCAGCTGTATTAATGTATGCTATTTACTGTGAGACTCAGGGCTGTAATATTGTATACTATTCATGTCTGACTCGTAGCTGTACTAATGTATACTATTCACTGTGAGTCTTGCAGCTATATTAATGTATACTATTCATGGCAGACTAGTAGCTGTACTAATGTATACTATTCACTGTGAGTCTTGCAGCTATATTAATGTATACTATTCATGGCAGACTAGTAGCTGTACTAATGTATACTATTCACTGTGAGTCTTGCAGCTATATTAATGTATACTATTCATGGCAGAGTAGTAGCTGTACTAATGAATACTATTCACTGTGAGTCTTGCAGCTATATTAATGTATACTATTCATGGCAGAGTAGTAGCTGTACTAATGAATACTATTCACTGTAAGGCTCTCATCTCTATTAATGTATGCTATCCATATAATATTACTGTGAGCCCCATGGTGCATTAACGTATACTGTTTACTGTGAGAGTTGAATCAGTATTAATGTATACTATTCACTGTGAGACCTGCGGCTGTAGTATTGTATACTATTTACTGTGAAACTCCTGGATGTATCTATATATACTATTCACTGTACAACTCATGGCTGTAATAATGTAGCAACTGACTGTGAGGCTCTAAGCTGTATTAATGCATCTTTATGAATGTATACTATTCACATATTATCACTGTGTGACTCAGGGTGCATTAATGTATACTGTTCACTGTGAGACTCCAACCCCTTTTTTAATGTATACCATTGACTATTTAACTCATGGCTGTAATAATGTATACCGTTCACTGTCAGGCTCTAAGCTCTATCAATGTATACTCTTCACTGTCAGACTCACAGCTATATAAATGTATGTTATTCACGGAGGGATTACAGGTGTATTAATATATACTATTCACTGTGAGACTTGAAGCTGTATTAATGTGTACTCTTCACTGTGAGACTCACAGCTGTATACATGTATGCTATTCACTGTGAGGCTCGCAGCTATATTAATGTGTTCTATTTACTGTGAGGCTTGCAACTGTATTAATGTGTACTATTCACTGTGAGGCTTGCAGGTTTATTAATGTATACTATTCATATATAATCACTGTGAGTCTCGGGGTGAATTAGTGTACACTGTTCACTGTAAGACTTGTGTCTGTAATAATGTATGCTATTCACTGTGAGGATCAAAGCTTTATTAATGTATACTATTCACTGTGAGACTTACAGCTGCGTAAATATATACTATTCATAGTGAGGCTTGCACGTGTCTTATTGTATAATATTCACTGTGAGACTCAAACCTGTATTAATGTATACTATTCACATGCAATGACTGCAATACTCTGGGTGCATTAATGTATACTGTCAGGGTCAGACTGGCCTATAGGGCAATCAGACAGTGGCTGATGGGCAGGTCTGAGAGATCAGCACATGGGCCAGCTTATAGAAGTTGTGGGCCTCTTTTATGGCCCATTAAGCTTGTTTTTACTGTTGATTTCCCTAACATTACCACTGCAAGGCGCCACCCCCCTTAGGGGAGTGGCGTCGTTAGTGGCAGCCAAAGGGCCGACCCAGCAAAGAAATCACTTCCGGGTCGTCCGACCCGGAAGTGAAAGTAGGCGAAGGCCAATGGAAGCGAGGCTTGCTAACGCCCCGGAAGTAATGGTAGGGCGCGAGGCTTAAAAGCCAGCGTCCATTTTAGGGACCCCCTCTTTGTCCGCTGACCGCCCAGGAGTCGGACGTCGCGTGAAGAAGGCATCGCGGGACCGTCGCGTGGAAGTGGAGCAGCGAGGGTCGATTCGACTCGTGATTAAGGTTGGTGGGCCTTGCAGTGTGTTGCGTGGTTTGTCGAAGTGGTATGCATGCGTTAAGGGCGTGCGAGTGGTTACTTAGAGAGAGCGTGTGAGGCGGAGGTGGGGAAGCGTACGGCTCGGGTGCGCGAGTAAATGTAAAGAGCGGTTGCGGTTTGCATGCATCGTGAGTCGCGCGCACACGGGAAGACATCGGAGTGTGTGCGTTACAGAAGCGGTGCGTGATCAGGATGCCTTAGCCCTCTCATCCCCCCACCTAACTGCTTTTTTCTTTTATAAGCATTGTATTGCCGGTAAGGAAGCGCTGTGGTCGGGGAACCAGCGCGTTATGATAAATGCAAAAGTACTCCGCAAGATACCCGTCATTGTAGCCTTTAACTAGGACGGCTAGGGTTAGCAGAGGTCCCTTGGTACAGCGTTTGCATTAGCGGCGAACGAGGTGGATGAGACGCATCCCCCCTCCCGCTTCAGGGAATTTCAGGAATGGCGCTCGCAAAAGGAGTTCAGCGCGGCGCCAGCAAGACATTTATGTGCTTTAAAGGTAGAGGCTCCTTGATATCGAATTTAGACATCGTTTGGGAGACGGTCATGTTAATAATTTTTTTTTTACTATAACTGGTACATGGGGGCTTCTGTAGGGGACAACTACATTATAATTATACAAGGGTTATTATCAAACAGCAAGCGCAAAACCCATGTTATTTATTGTGAGGCAGGGACGAATTGCACTCTGAGAGGGATTGCATTTAGCACGTGGCGCTATTGAGAGAAGGGCAGTAAACTAGCAGTCAGGTAAAATTTTATTATAAGTACCCAGTGGGGCAGGCGCAAGCATCTGAAGCACAACCTTGGTTCATCTTGGGCTAGCTTCAAACTAAGGCAAGGTGGCTTACGCTTGGGTAGAATAGGGTCCGGGTAAAAGAGAGCGTGGGTAACCCAAATGCATGTAATGTCATTTAAAGTGTTCTAACGCTTGTTTTCTTCAAGTGCAGGATGCCGCCAAAAAGGGCACGGAAGGGCAAAGAGCCCTCAGCCAAAAAAGATGAGTACCTCGCTCTTACGGAGCTCCTGGAGTTCACGAAAGAAAAAGGCGTGGATTGGGCACTAAAGACCATGCGAGAGGGGGCTAGAGCAGACGCGAATTCACAAGAAGAAAGAGGGAGAGGCAAGAGAGCGAGGCGTACGCCGGAAAGGTTTAAAGAGGCGGCGAAAGACAAGCGGCCCAGGGCGGCTGAGGCCCAACCAGCATCACCAGGTGAGGAGGAGGTGCTAGAGACAATTGATTTGAGTTCAGTCGCAGATAAAGACAAGGACGCCGTGGAGGGACAGCATGTTACTGCTAAGTCTACACAAATAGGAGGGGCCCCTGTCGCTCATGCGGGGTTGCCTTTTTCACAAGTTACGTTACCACCAGTAGTGGCGCAACCAGGTAGCGGAGTGTCGCAAGTTTGGGTACAGTCCGGATGGGTGGCACAGTTACCAGGGATGCAATTATATGGTTCACATGGGCAAGCAATTGGTAACGGCCCAATAAGCTTGATGATCCCCAACACGACATTCCCGGCAAGTGGGGGGCCCGTAATGATGAATGCTTACTCGAATTTAGGGTGTCCACCACAGGCCCCAACAGCTAACACCGCTGTTGATTTGGCTGTGTCTCCTAATATCCAGATGCAAGGGGGGGCTGGGGGGCAGCCGGCAGGTCACCCGATGTTGGCATTCAGCCCTTTAATGTTCGGTTCAACCTCAATGACCCTGTCGCCATCTACGGGGATCACCTGGCACGTACCAACAGATATAAAAGAAAAGATACTTAGGGGTGAATACGTGGATGTGTTTGACCTCATTAACGCAGGGGTGGCCTCAGGGAAGTCCAGAGGAGGGAAAGAGGGCGAATACAACCAAAAGAAGACATGGGTAGATTGGTCCA
The DNA here is from genome assembly GCF_964263255.1 of Lissotriton vulgaris. Taxonomy (NCBI): domain Eukaryota; kingdom Metazoa; phylum Chordata; class Amphibia; order Caudata; family Salamandridae; genus Lissotriton; species Lissotriton vulgaris. The sequence goes on along the minus strand of NW_028249489.1, from coordinate 1,579,217 downwards.
TGAAGAATTGGATCACGGGATTTGCCATTTATGCCGCAGTTATGTTGGAAAAATATCCCGTTTTGGGTCCTCAAATGATGAGCTACATATCCCTGATACATGGTGCTGCAGCTGAGTTTCCAGGCCTGGGGTGGTTAAAATATGATAATAAGTTCAGACAAATGAAAGCAGTCCACCCGGGGATAGCATGGGACCAACGGGAGATCAATCTATGGCACACAGTATTTTATTCTTCGCCTTCAACGTCTAAGACTAGTTCCCCTGCTCAGAGTCAGTCCTTTCGGAGTGACAAAGGAGTCGGTGATAAAAAACAGGCCTGCTGGCAGTTTAACAAAAATGAGTGTACTAGGGGGATCTTGTGTAGGTTCAAACACTGCTGTTCGTACTGCGGGGGAACATCCCACCCAGAAATCAGATGTTTCAAGAAAACAGGAAATCCCAAAGTACAGTCCACCTATACCACCCCAAAAGGAAAGCCACCTAAAACATCCGACAAAGCTCCCAACTCCCATTAAACGTCATGTTTTGACACACCTCCTTAGTAAGTATGACAAACTTGAGGAGGCTCAGTTCCTGCTTCACGGCTTTACATTTGGTTTCCGTATCCCGTCTTCAGCCTCCCCCACTAACGTCCCGCCTCGCAATCAAAGTTCAGTGCTTCAGAATATGGAAGCAGCGCGAAACAAGATCATGAAAGAAGTTTCTTTGGGGCGGGTCGCGGGTCCTTTCAGAAATCTACCTAATCCTGATCTGGTCTGCTCACCGTTGGGTTTAGTTCCTAAAAAAGAAGAGGGCAAATTCCGCCTTATACATAATCTTTCAAGCCCCCCAGGGTTATCTGTCAATGATAAGCTAGACCCAGAACTGTGCACTGTGCGCTATACGACGTTCGACACAGCAATTGCAAAATTGCAGGCTCTGGGTGAGGGAGCCTTAATGGCCAAGGCTGATATTGAGTCAGCGTTTAAGTTACTTCCTGTTCACCCAGAGGATACCAAGTTCTTGGGTTTCACTTTTGATGACAATTACTTCATAGACTTGTGCATGCCCATGGGATGCTCCATTGCTTGTGCAGTTTTCGAGACTTTTGCCAGGTTCCTAGAATGGGCGGTGGAGCAATTCTTGACCTCAGACAAATCCCATGCATTGGTACACTACTTGGATGATTTTCTATTCATGGGCCCTAAGTGTTCTCAGTCATGCAGGAAGGCCCTGCTGGGCTTCCAGCACCTGACAGAAGCTCTGGGGGTACCATTGGCAGCGGAGAAAACGGAAGGCCCAACTACATGTCTGACATTTTTGGGCATAGAAATCGATACCAGAACAGGTGTGTGCAGGTTGCCAAGGTCAAAAGTAGATGCCTTCAAGGCCGCAATTGATAACTGCTTAGGAGCAAAGAAAGTAACTTTACACCAGGTACATGTACTCTTGGGGCAACTGAATTTTGCCTTGCGGGTCATACCAATGGGCAGGGCTTTTTCCAGGAGTATAGCAAGGGCAATGTCTGGGCTGCGTGCAAAGCACCACAGAGTGAGACTCTCAGCTGATGTGAGAAAGGACTTATTGATTTGGAAGCGTTTCTTGCAGGAATTCAATGGCACGGTGTTGTGGCGGTCAGCCAGCACCTCAAATGCCGACCTCGAACTGTTCACTGATGCTGCAGGAAGTATTGGTTTTGGAGCAATTTTGGGTCCTAAGTGGTGCATGCAGCATTGGCCAGATGAATGGGTGAAACAAGGTCTGACCCGTAACGTTACTTTCCTAGAGTTGTTCCCCATAGTGGTGGCGTTGCACTCTCAAACAGGCACATTGTATTCTGGTCAGATAGCATGTCAGTAGTGATGGTAATCAATAACCAGAGAGTAACCTGCACATGGGTGCTCCGTCTTTTAAAAGAGTTAATATTGCAATGCTTGAGCCACAATGTCCATTTCACTGCTATGCATGTTCCTGGGGTTGAGAACCAGGCGGCTGATGCGTTATCTCGTTTTAAGTTGACAGAATTCCGTGCACATTGGCCTCAGGCAGAGAAGACAATGACAGCCTTCCCAGCGGAGCTATGGAAGTTTGGTGCCCCACTGCCTCCGAGTTGATAGCAGCATCCTTGGCCCCCAAGACTAAGTGTATGTATCAAAAGTCTTGGGAATGTTATAAGACATACTTAAGGGGAGTGGGCCTAGTAGATGCTTTTGTTCCTCAGAGCGTGTTAGGATTTATAGTGCAGCAGAAAGAGGAGGGGAAATCAGTGGCCTTTATGAAGAGACAATTGTCAGCATTGGCATTCTATGCAGGGTTAAAGGGAGTTACAGACCCAACGAAGGATCAGAGGGTGAGAAGAGCTGTGAGGGGTTGGGAGCGCTTGACACCTGGGGTAAAAGACTCCAGAAGGCCCATAGACGTAGGGAAGTTGGTTAAAATCCTGGAGACGTTGCCGCTCGTCTGTTTTTCCCCATACGAGACCCAATTATTTAGTGTGGCCTATGTGTTAGCTTTTTTGTGGGGCACTACGGATCTCTGAATTACTCCCGGCATCTAAAACAGATAGGGAGGGAGGCTTATGGTGTTCAGACATAATAGAATCAGAAGATATCCTGAGACTCAGAGTTCGAAGGTCGAAAACGGACCCTTTAGGTAAAGGGGCTTGGTTACAATTAGGTAGAGTAGAGGGGGAGTCTTACTGCCCAGTTAAATTGATGAGGGGGTTCATGCAAGCCAGGCCGCAAGGGGCCGATGATAGAGTATTGGTTCACAAGAATGGTCTACCCCTCACTAGGTTCCAGTTTACAAGGGTAGTAAAAATGACCTTGGCAAAGATTGGTGTTGACCCGACCGACTTTACATCCCATTCATTTCGTATCGGTGCAGCAACCACAGCTGCCGGCCTGGGGCTGCCCGAACAGGCGATTAAGAGATTAGGTCGTTGGAAATCTACATGCTATGAGCGTTATGTTCGTCCGCAAACAGTCTTTCTCACTACTTTGCCCGCCCTTCTGCCTAAGACCGTTCTTACCGTTTCTCTGAATGTTTACTATAGGTACCTCCCCCCAGAGAATCCAAATATGTTGGTGCGGCCACTCCTTCATTCGCAGGGCGGGGGTGATCTTCAAAGAGACACTCGAAAAAAGGGTGCACATGGCACAAGGATGGGATTATCACTGGGTGGGGATAGGCGGGCAGCGCCTAGCTGACGTCCCGAATGATTTAAAGGCGGCTCTGGCCAGGGGCATGCCCTATCCAGATGTATTCGTGTTGCACTGTGGAGGCAACGATATGATTCCGGCCGGAAGGAGGGGAGTGAAGGAGTTCTTGTTTACTACTCTAGCAGCTGTAAAAAACATTTTGCCCAAGGCTGTATTATTATGGTCTGAAGTCATCCCGAGGCAGGTATGGTCATGGGGCGCACCCGCGAAAGCAGTGAATAAATCGATAAAAAGGTTAAATCAGTCAGTGGCAGAAATCCTACAGAAATCCAGCATTAGAACTATTCGTCACAAATTAATACAAACGTCCAGGCCGGAACTATATGCGAAAGATGGAGTGCACCTTTCAGAGGCGGGCACTGAGATATTTATACAAACAGTCTTAGGAGCCATCTCTGAAGCTCTCGAGCGCGGGGGGGGGGAGGTCGAGTTCGCCAGTAAGCGCCTCGCCCTGTGGCGGGGTTCCGGACAAGAATACCACGGGAACTTCTTGTCCAGTGACAGTTTTACCTCTGAACAGGTTTTCTAAATCATCATGGACTCCGGGCTGGCGGGAGAGTTGGGGCTGACCTGCTGGTGGCCTTGGCTTCTCCAGCCCTACCCCGGAAGCCGCTGGTTACCACAAGTGGTGGCACATTATTCACCTGCGGCTCTGTTGACCGGAAGGGGGTTAACTTAAAGAGAGCAGGCTATCTTGGTTGTGGCCTGCTGGCGCAAGCCGAAGTTAAACCAAATGGCCATTGGAGAATGGGCGGTAAAAGAGTGTATATGTATATAAGTGTGAGTTTCTTAATACTGTGATGTAAAAATAACTTTGACTTTAAATAAAGAACTGGAGGTCAATGAAGTAATTGACCTGTGAACTTGTTTTTAATAAACATGCACACTGCTGAAAATCAAAGCAAGACTCCCGAGTTTAATTGTTGAAGGGGGCCTTTTTAATGCATGCATTGGGGGGGAGAGTGCACTTTGTATGCCATCTATGCAAGGCGCCACCCCCCTTAAGGGAGTGGCGTCGTTAGTGGCAGCCAAAGGGCCGACCCAGCAAAGAAATCACTTCCGGGTCGTCCGACCCGGAAGTGAAAGTAGGCGAAGACCAATGGAAGCGAGGCTTGCTAACGCCCCGGAAGTAATGGTAGGGCGCGAGGCTTAAAAGCCGGCGTCCATCTTAGGGACCCCCTCTTTGTCCGCTGACCGCCCAGGAGTCGGACGTCGCGTGAAGAAGGCACCCACCCACCCATCCCTAAAAATTAGGACTTCAGGCAGGGCGTTAGCGGGGTTCCGGACAAGAATACCACGGGAACTTCTTGTCCAGTGACAGTTTTACCTCTGAACAGGTTTTCTAAATCATCATGGACTCCGGGCTGGCGGGAGAGTTGGGGCTGACCTGCTGGTGGCCTTGGCTTCTCCAGCCCTACCCCGGAAGCCGCTGGTTGCCACAAGTGGTGGCACATTATTCACCTGCGGCTCTGTTGACCGGAAGGGGGTTAACTTAAAGAGAGCAGGCTATCTTGGTTGTGGCCTGCTGGCGCAACCCGAAGTTAAACCAAATGCCCATTGGAGAATGGGCGGTAAAAGAGTGTATATGTATATAAGTGTGAGTTTCTTAATACTGTGATGTAAAAATAACTTTGACTTTAAATAAAGAACTGGAGGTCAATGAAGTAATTGACCTGTGAACTTGTTTTTAATAAACATGCACACTGCTGAAAATCAAAGCAAGACTCCCGAGTTTAATTGTTGAAGGTGGCCTTTTTAATGCATGCATTGGGGGGGAGAGTGCACTTTGTATGCCATCTATTTTGTTTAGCTATTTGCCTCGCTAATGGGGCCATTGTTATGTTGGCGCCCTGGCATATTTTTGGTTCCAGTCCGACCCTGTGTGCTGTTCAATGTATGACTATTAGCTGTATTAATGTATACTGTTCACTGTGAGACTCTCAGCTGTATACTGTTCACTGCTAGATTTGAAGTTGTGTTAATGTATACTATTCAATTTGAGACTCTAATGTGCATTAATGTATACTATTTACTGTGAGACTTGCAGCTGTATTATTGTATACTGTTCACTGTTAAACTCAAAGCTGTATTCATGTATACTATTAACTGGAAGACTCACATCGATATTAATAAGTGCTGTTCAATTCACTTTGAGATTCAGAGCTGTATTAATGTATACCGTTCTCGGTGGATGCACATTTCTCTTAATTCTACGTAAACAAAGAATCCCCAGAGTAGACAATCTACGTGTGCTGTGGTAAAATATTAATTATAAAATGGTAAAATATATTAACTAATAAATATTTAAAATATTAATATATATATTCTCATTTTCAAGAATTGTTTTTGTGCAAATGTATCTTTTCTCCATGCCCACTATGAACACGGGGACTATTCTTGCTTTTTATCACTTACTGGACCACTTACACAAAAATAAGTTTGAAAGTGTGCGAAATACATGAAAAATACCAAAAAGATAATACTACATGGGAACAGTATTTGTATGACTATATTTAGGAAAACAAATCTGACAAACAGTTCTTTATAAAGTTAATTTTCGAATGTACAAAATACTTAGGAATACTGATTTTCACACCTTAAGGATAGTTTGGATACAAAACTGACAAAGCTTTTCTAAAGCAGGAAGGGGCAGGGAACACTCTAGAACAGAGGGATTTAGGGAAAGTTATTTTTTAACGTTAAACTCATTTTTACATGTTCAGTTGTACACCATGTACAAGTACTTATTCTAAAATAGAATTCATGGAAAGCTGTAACTGAGTCTCTCACTGGTGTACTAACTATGGACCATGGGAACTTGATATGTTGTAATTATTGCTGCAAATTTGAAACAAGCTCTGGTGTGCTAAGTTAGCATTCTGAAACCTGGACATGATGTGCTAACTGGGCATACTGGAACCTGACAGTGACAAGCTAACTGGGCACGAGATAACTTCAACAGGATGTGTGAAAGTGCTGTAATGGGCACTGGGTATACCGTGCTAACAGCATATAATCTGAAGTGTGAATGTCCTGCTAGGTGATCATAATGGAAATTGATCATGCTGCGCTTCTTTGATGTAATCCAAACTGACCATGATGTGATAAATGGCACGCTGAAAAAGCTAATGATGTGTTAGCTGGAAATGATGGACACTGGCAATGACATGATATACATGTGCATTAAAGATGCTGGCCATGATATGTGAACTATATATAATGGAGAGAGGTAATGAATTATGTGCTGATTGGACATTATAGGACCTGCCATGATGTGTTAACAAGGATGTAATGGAAACTGAATGATTTGCTTAATAGGCATTATGCAAACTTGTGATGATGTGCTTGGTAACTGGGGCATAATGAAAACTGGCATGCACTTACTAATTGAGCACATTGGAAATGACTAGCTATCTTATCATAATGAAAAATTGTTATAATGTATGATAAACATTATATGAACTCTTGATAGTTTGTTTTCTGAACATTAAAGAAAATGCCCATAACAATCTAACTGGGTGGTTACACTGGAAACAAATACACTTTAAACAATGGCAGATTATTTCACTAAACCTTCTAGAGACATGGACCAATATAGTCAGACCAGTTTTAGCCCAGCCCTAAAACTGATAATCTAGTCCCATTTGCTATGGTTTGTCGTCTCTTTACCATAACACAAGGAACTGATCGGTCATAACCTAGTTCATTATAATGTAAATTGGGATGGTGCACTACTTAAGTATAATGAATCCTGCCCATGTTCTGCCCAATGCGCAGAATGGAAACTATCAATATTGGACTAAGGGGGCATGTTATAAACTGGTCATGATGTACTAACTGAACATAGTGTAAACTGATACTGAATTGCAAAGCAAACTCAGGACAACAGGAACTGGCTTAGAGGATATTCTGAAAAGGTCAATGATGTGTTAATTGAGAGAAAAATAATTTTTGAAAAATGTTATAAGTGGCCATGATCAAAGATTTTTAATATATATGAACTGACACAACTAATCATAATCATGTTGTGCTATGAATGAGGAAATCTAGCAATGATGGGCTATCCATGTGTAGTAGAATAGATCAATAATTTCAGCATTGTGCCCAACAAATGAATAGTTTTGGCTAGCAACTGATTTGAACTTCAGTCTCTTGGGAAAGTAATTGTCCCATGTACATTAGAGAATTCCCAGGGGTACATAGAAACAGCTAAAAGTTGTAGGTTTTAATATCCAATCCTGCAAGAAGATTGTTCAATAAAGAAAGCAGATTTAATCAGTGTTTTTTATACATGAGCATCTGAATGAGATATAGTTAACCATAGGCATTATTAGATGGTTGACTGTAGGCATTAAATATAGACATTAATCGCGGACATTAACAATTTCATAGGATTCACTAAACATGCCACAATTTGCAACAACAAAAAAACATAAATCAATTGGAATAATAATGCAACCAAAAGGTGTCAAAATAGCTTCAGTTAAGGTCGTATTACTAGTTCAAATCAATAACCTGGGACATTTCAAATACTTTTGCCTTACACAATTTGCTTTCCCTGGGAAACAAAGTCAATTTTGAAAATTCTGAAACTATGCTTATTGCAGTTAAGCACCACACACTAGACAGTTCATTTGATTGAATGTCTCCTTTGCCCAATAAAGGGGTATCTAATAGCTTACTTCAATCATGGCTTGGTAGCAGAATAACCCATTACTCTCCTTATTTACAACTTCATGTTGCAGTTACCACCTAACAATGCCCCAGAATCAGGCTCAGCATCACTTCCTTCCCTAGCAGCCGTTTAAAAGGTTTTCATGAATCTTGATTACTAGCTTTAATGAATGCCTTTTAGGGATGTGGAAAATTAAATCAGAAGTGTTTGGTTAATGTGTTTAATGCAATGCAGTGACATTTTTTTGTTAATGTTTCCACTCCTGCTGCTATTACCTATGGATAATTGTTTTAATGTATTAATGATACTCATTTTTTTACAATGCTGTAGTTGGGTGTATTATTGTTGATTTTGTGTGTTGTAGTTTGTTGGACCTAACCAACAAACAGAGTCACCTCAAACCGTTTTGCCTCACCCCTCCTATTTACTGAACGCTTTATTGTTGGCTTTTAGGACCCGGCGCACTTTATCACTGCTAACCAAAGCTAAAGTGCTTGGACAACTCCCCCTAAAAATATGGTACACTTGTCTACACCCAATTGGCACATTTAATTTACTTATAAGTCCTTAGTAACCAGGGGATGTAAATTAAATGCAGCACTCATTGTGCTTCCTCCAATAGCCTGACAGAGTAAGGGCCATTAAAGGAAAGCATTACACTGTCCACTGTATTTAGAATAAACAGTGTTTTATTATTTTTGTTCTGTTCATTGATGCCAAGTAAAACCTGGCTGTGATGGACAGATTATTCATTTATTTTTCAATAACTAACAGCCACTTTGGAAGGTTGTTTTCGAAAAATAAGATGTTTGCAAATTTTGTTGTACGACCGTCAAAGCCCATTGTGGCTATCAGCCAAACTTTTTGTAGCTTGACAGGAACCAGTACCCGCCATGATGGTGGTTCCTATCAAGGTTCAGAGATTACCACACATCTAGATTGATTGGTATAGTGTTGCATACATTGCCCCCTAGACTGAAAGGATGATGACCCCCATCTTTAAATGTCCAAAAGGCACTAATCATGTTAAAGGACCGCAAGATGCTTCCAGTTTAAGAATACACAAGATTGCTACTTAGAATGGGATGGAGTTGAACCATAAGTACAATGGAGTACAAGAATGTTTTTTTTTAACTGGACCCAGTTCTCAGCACATAGACAGCATAACTATCTTTGTCATCTAAACATGGTCACATTTCCCTCAGCTTGGTTGCCAGGATAATTTCTTAGGTCATATGACAGCTAGACTCGCGATGGCGGTCTACCATATTTCGACTGTCAAGGTCATATCAATAGTCGTTCCCTGGCGGTAGCGCAGCTGCGCCACAAGGCAATATGCTGAGCGGGAACTGGTGCAGTCCCGTTCAGCATATCACAAGTTTCATGGCAAGAGCCCCGCCATGAATAGGCTGGTGATAGAGGAACAAAGGGGGCCCTCCCATGGGAATACATCCAGGGGGGCACAATATGTGCCAACTTGGCTGTATTGCCACAAAGTTCCAGCACTGCATGGACATCCATGTCCATGCCATGCTGGAACTTTTATGCCATTCCCATTGCGTTGCCTGTTTTCCCGGCACCGCCATGGAAAAGGCAAAGGACCACTGGCCGTATTACGAGTTGAACTTGTATAATACAATTTCAACTCGTAATACGGCCGCCGGTCCTTGCGTGAGTTTGGCACAGCTGTGCGGGTAGTGAGCTGGCGCAACTACACCAAACTTGTAATCAGGCCCTTAGTGCTGTGCCATCTGCTTACATAGAGAGTGATAGTATAATCTAGATTCACGTTCATTATGGAAGATTCTATTGTTCCTCTTAGTACTAAGGATATAAGATGAATAATCTTCTGACAGAAAACAGCAGAAGAAAGAGGTCGGTCTTATTCTTACAAACCTGTAGCGTCATACTGAAATTGACATCAATGGCAACTACAAGATTAATTCAGCTAAACTGAGCAATGAATAACTTGATCTCCCAGAGAGGGGGGGGGATCTAAAAAGTTCTGGGTTCCCTCTTGCTGGAATTGGAGCATGGTCAGGGGCAATCTGTTGATATTAGCAGATTACTATCATTGCACCCACTTGGCTCATGCCAATATTAAGCAGAGCAAGAAGCACACAGCTGCTGCTTTTTAATACAGAGAATGCCAGAATGAACATTGAGCACAGAATCTCCACTCACTGCCCTGTCCTTCACTGCTGGATCGTTTAATAAGACTACCTGGTCTGCAAAATTGTGGGTAGACACACTCATCAGGTGTATTTTACCCATAAAAAATGTGCGCTTGTAATTTCATGAACCGGGCCCCCTAGTCCTTACTTACAAGGTTGCCATCTTGGAATGGAAAGAGGCAGGGAAACCCACAGTTACCATGTTTGACTTTTGTCTTCTGTGATTCATTTCCAATCACCATGATCAGAAAAGCTACAACATTCAACCCCCATCCTCCATCCCTCAATAAGAAGTGCTTCTCATCTGCATCTGCGAGCGGCCAGGAAGAGGGCAGCACAACCAAAGGGATCTAAGACAATAAATGTCTTAATAGGTGGCCCAATGCCATGGAGAGGAGTTCATACCCAAGAAGAGCCTGTGCAAGTTAGTATGTATGGCTCTATTATTTGTCTGGCGGTACACGTAGCGCCACACTCATGGCGGTAGTGGTGTCCAGGCTGCCTTATTACGATTAGGGCGGTCAGACCACCATTGCCGGCAGGTGATGTTGCGATGGTCAGGAGGACACACTATGCTTTGTGGGAACCCCGCGGTCCCACCATGCATATTACGAGTTTCCTTTCTGCCGGCGGTGTCATGGAAACTCCTACTCCATATAGACCATGGCAAAGAGAAAACAAATGGGGCCCTGCATGCAGGGGGGGGCAACAAATGTGCCCCACTGTATGCATGCACCCGAATTCCTGCACAGCATGGACTTAGTAGTCCATGCCGTGCAGGAATTGTTTTTGGTGTTCCCATTGCGTTGCTCATTTTCAAAAAACCAACCCACCAGACAGGAGGAAACTCCTAATCTCCGACCACACCTTTGACTGTGCAACGGCGGCCTGGACCCGGTACTGCACTTCCAAAGTCATAATTAGGTCCTAACTGGTGGACACTGTGTTTGACTCTTTTTCACAATTAAAAAAGGTTCAAATGTATTATCATTGTGAACATAATAATAACCAGGTATTGGCAGTACAGACAAGTGATATTACCAGCATTTTGTGATGCAGTAATACAGAAAACAATAATAAATGCAATAAAACAACTTTCGACAAACCTTTGTTTGAATTTTCCAACCACCTGGCAATCTAACTGATGGTCTGTTTTCCACCAATAACATCTTCTGTAGAACAGGTTGTGTGGTAAATTAGAACATTTGGGAAATAAGTTGTTGATAAACTCATGATTTGTCAATCTCCATAAAATTGTGAAAATTTCTTCAGAAGTTTTTGAAAAGTAAAACAAAATGCAAACTGTGCTCACTCCATTCGATGTGTATGAAAGTGCACAAAATTGCTTCAAAGTACATCTCATGTCAGTCACAACAGGACTATTTCTATAATGAGAAAGACCTACTACACAGAATCTAAAATCTGTTTGGCTAGAACATGTAATTATAAATATTCATTGACAAAATAATGAAACCACAAATATTGTGTCAAAAATGTTGAGTATAAAAATATAATTATCCTACGCTATGTAAATACGACCTGCACACTGTACAGAGACTGCTCTACTTGCAGTAGTTGATACCATCCCACTTTCCCTGGATGATCAGCTGCCAGCCATGCTGGTTCTGCTGGATCTGTCGGCAGCATTCGATACCATCTCGCACCTAATTTTGGTGCAGCGCCCGATTGCATCCAGGGAAAAGCCCTGAACTGCCTGGTAGACTTTCTCAATGACAGGACCCAAACGGTCTCCATGGGTACATTCCAGTCTAGGACCATTCCTCTAAGTAAGGGAGTCCCTCAAGGCTCCTCCAATCCCTACACATTTTAATATCTATGTAGCCCCCCTTACCCAACTAATAAAATCATTTGTTTCGAAACATTTTCATATGCAGACGATAGCCAATTAGTCATTTTGTTTGCGCAGGATATAGAAGATGTCAAACTGAGATTCGCCACCTGTATGAAGGACATAGCCATCTGGATGTCTCATAACTGTCTACAGCTTAACGAAGGCAAGACAAAAATACTACTGTTTGGCAAAGCACTGCGTTTGTGGACATATGACTGGTGGCCAGCAGAGCTGGTCCCTGCTCCCCTACCCACTAGGACGGCTACAAACCTAGGTATAATCTTAGATAATCAGTTATCAATGCAAGACCAAATTACCTCTACATGCGCCTACTTCAAAAAATATTCAGATGGCTTCCCCCGAGCTCACGCAGAACTCTCACCCAGGCTCTAGTCATTAGCTGCCTTCACTATGGCAATGCCCTGGTACTTCCTTCCAACGAAGCCCTGCTGTCAAAACTACAAGTCATCCAAAACACCGCTGCATGGCTCATAAACCACCTGCCTCCAACATCCTCGTCAGCCCCCATACTCAGGGCACTACATTGGCTCTCTATTCGGAAGAGAGCCCTTTTCAAACTCCTCTGCCTCACTCATAAATCCCTATTAAGATTAGGCCCTAAATTCCTCAAATCCAGGCTCACCCCTTACGTACCAAGCAGGAACCTACAATCAAGCAACCTACATTCAAGATGTACTTGCACCACTAAATATGAGGGCTGAGTCTTTCCCTATCTTCCCCCATTCGCACTTGCCCTAGCCCAACAGATTAAAAAAACCGTAAAACATGGTTATTTTAAATGCTGCCTTCCCACCTGAACCTACCCCACCAGCGCTGAGATGTCCATTTGGGGATGAATTGCCGCTGTATCAAGATTTATTCACATAGCATAACATAAATAACAAAAATATTGATAAAAAAATTGTTATATATTAATATCAAACATAAAAATATCGGGTTTTAATATAAACATAGTTAACCATAGTAAAAATTAAATATATTAATATTAAACAGAAATATAAAGTACATTAAATATATTCAAATAAATTAAAATTATATATAAGTGTTACACTTATTTTTAAAAACTCATATATATATGTGTATGTTAATATGCACACATATAATTTAAAATTATTATTAAAATAATAGTTATAATTTAGGCAAAAATTACTATTGTTTGGAAACTTTAAAAAATAACAAACACATATATATATATATTTATATATTCCAAAAGAAAATCACTCCATCTTCACAGAGTGATAGACAGGCCACTATATATATATATATATATTCACTGAAAAAACCATAGGTTATAGACCATATATAGTTAGGAATTCGCATTTACAAAACCTTATTTTACTCACACAAAACCATTGAAATTCCATATATAGTTAGTTGCACTAACTATATATCGCGCACCCGCAATCCACTGCTGATGATGTCACATATTACATCATTCATGACATGGTCAGTGACATCACTGATGACATCACTGATGACATCTCAAATGACATCACTGATGACATCACTGATGACAACATCCAGTGACTGTATGTTTCTGTAAAGTTAAAATATGTCTTACATATTGAAGAATGAGTGGATGTATAAGTGTCTGGATGAAGGATTTAGTAGGTGCATGACTGACTGCATGAGTGAGTGATGAAATGTGTCTCACTGAGTGCATGGGTTAGTGACTAAACTGTCTTAATTTGTGCATCATTATGTCTGTTGTTCTGTAAACTGTTGCATGTGTTGATAAGTAGCTATATGAGTAACTATATGGGTTATTGATTGGTTGCCCAAGTATTTGTATGGGAGACTGAGTGTGTGTGTGGGTGACTGGGCGGTGTATGACTCTGTGCATAGATGTGTGAGCAGTTGATTCACTAGATGTATGGTTTCAAAAGTGCATGTGGAAACAGCTGTATGGGCGGTTGACTGTGTGCATGAGTGTATTGGTGAGTGAATGGATATCTCAGTGCTACATGTCAAAGTAAGTACATATGTAAAACACAGTACATGTGAGAGTTGACATATATAAATAACTGTGCATAAGAGCCAGTGAATGTGTGAGTGGCTGTATGGATCATTGTGAACTTGTATCAGGGATTGTATAAGAGAGTAAATATGTGTTAGTATATGTTTGAATAAGTAAAGTTTGTATAACTGTATAGTTGAGGAAATGGAGGTGTGATTGATTCTTTGCATGACTGACTAGGTGTGTGAGTAACTCCATGGATGACTGACAGTCTGTGAGTGTCTGTTTACACTGATTGTATCTAAGGTTATATTAGAGTCTGAAGAGGTTCATCGTATTATCACATGAATGATATCATCAGTGATGTGATCAGTAATGTCAAATGAGATGTCATCAGTGATGTCATCAGTGATGTCATTTGAGATGTCATCAGTGATGTCATTTGAGATGTCATCAGTGATGTCATCAGTGATGTCACTGACCATGTCATGAATGATGTAATATGTGACATCATCAGCAGTGGATTGCGGGTGCGCGATATATAGTTAGTGCAACTAACTATATATGGAATTTCAATGGTTTTGTGTGAGTAAAATAAGGTTTTGTAAATGCGAATTCCTAACTATATATGGTCTATAACCTATGGTTTTTTCAGTGAATTTTCAAGGTTTTGTAAATGCTAATTCCTAACTATATATGGTCTATAACCTATGGTTTTTTCAGTGAATTTTCAAGGTTTTGTAAATGCTAATTCCTAACTATATATGGTCTATAGCCTATGGTTTTTTCAGTGAATATATATATATACATACATATATAAACATATATCATCTGTATATCTATATAAATACAAACATAAATGCATGCATACATATACTTATATGCATACAGATGCATGTTATTTACATGAAAGTTGAAAAAACACTAATAAAAGCAAAGCTAAAAAGCCACCTCATTACAAACAGAATGGCTTTAACTTAAACGAGGGCGAGATCTATTGCATTTTCAATGCTTGTTTACTTTGGTTCCATCAAGAAGGCATTCAGATGTGTCACACATTTGCCATAAATTCTGAATGTTAGCACTCTAGTTGCACATTAGATCACTGTAGTAAAGCTACTGCTCACCAGGGACGTCTGCTGCTGGTATTCAAAGTGCATGTTTCAGTCTGCATGTCAGAATTTTTTTAATGAAATAGAAGAGGATTTGAGAAGTCACTCAAAATGTGCCCTAATTTTTCATTCTGCAGCACTAATCATACTTTCTATGGCAAAATATACCCCCTCATGTTGTTTCTTTTTAAATTAAATGTTTTAAGAGTTACCACTTTATTCCAATCAAGATGGCTTCAGGTGTGCCATACCTTTGTAATAAGTAGGACTGTTAGCGCTCTAGTTGTTCTTTAGAACACTCTGGGACATTCTGTCATTGGGCTATACTTGGGCTACATCTGAGTGATATTTGGGCTACATTTGGGCTCTTTTGTCTCTGGTGGCCATTTTGGGAGACTGCATGTCAGAATGTTTTAATGAAATAGAAAAGGATTTGAGAAGTCACTCAAAATGTGCCCTAATTTTTCATTCTGCAGCACTAATCATACTTTCTATGGCAAAATATACCCCCTCATGTTGTTTCTTTTTAAATTAAATGTTTTAAGAGTTACCACTTTATTCCAATCAAGATGGCTTCAGGTGTGCCATACCTTTGTAATAAGTAGGACTGTTAGCGCTCTAGTTGTTCTTTAGAACACTCTAGGAGGCTGCAGTAGAACACAAAGGAATCAACTGACAGTCTCTGTCCTTGTTGGATGTACATGTTTTACTGAGAATGTCAGACTTCATTTTCACATGACTGAGAAAGATAATGTGAATTTACAGAAAATATGCTTTCAGTTTAGCTTATAGATCCCCTTCCAAACCACTGTGGGAAAATCATGAGATAATAGTTTTCTTTCAAACAATATTCATGATATCACAGCAGAAGGTTTTTTCACATGGTAAAATCACCTTAGAACCCACCACAATTCCTAAAACGAGTATGGTACCATCAACAAATGATTTATAATGTAACTAAAGTCCTAAAACCCTCTATTAACTACAATGCTTTTTAATGAGGTGCTATCATGTATATTGGTCCCAAGATGGCTGCCAACACTTCTTGGATGAAGTGCTGACAGCCAATCAGATCAGATGTGTGGTTAGGCTCCGCCCAGATATATATCTTTTTTTGAACCTAAATTACTCAAAATCCACTGGAGCACATATATTGAGACCTAGCAAAGGCACATCGGGCTAACAGTCCCTACAATTTTGCCAAGTTTCGTGCAAATCCATTCAGCCGTTCGAGCTAAAAGTGAGGCCAACCGCCCTATGGAAATTAACATGGGAAAAACGCATTTTGGGACCCACCTTTTTTCTCGGCCCCCCCTTGATGAAACCCCCCCAAATTGTCAGGTGCTGCTCAGAAACAAAATGTTCCATTTTCCTGAAAATTTCAGCCAATTCCGTCCACAAACGCCAAAGTTATTAGACATAGAATTTTCAAAAATCCCATAGAGAAAAAATCCTAACTATATATACCTACTGGCGACCGCCAGTAGGTAATATATATATATATATATATCCCCCTAAAGTCTGTGCAACAGTAGGGAAAGTGTTGGATTGCAGAGGGGTAACATTTACTATTCCCACTCCAGTTGGAGCAGCAGTAGGGAAAGCGTTGGACTCAGGGGGGCTGAAAATCACTATTCCCAATCCAGAGAGTGTAACAGTAGTGAAAGTGTTGGATTGCGGAAGGAGAAAATGTACCATTCCCACTCCAGTCAGTGCAACAGTAGGGCAAGCATTGGACTCAGGAGGAGTCAAATTTACGATTTCCAGTCCACTCTCTGCAACAGTAGGTCAAGCGTTGGACTCAGGAAGGGTAAAATTCGCGATTCCCACTCCGATCTCTGCAACAGTAGGGAAATCGTTGGACTCAGGAGGGGTAAAATATACTATTCCCACACTTAAATAACAACAAATATAAATATTTAAATTTAATATATATATATATATATATATATATATATATATATATATATATATATATATATATATATATATATATACATATTTCAAATAAACAAAATTACAGATTGATGACAATGTTTAATAAGTACTTTAAATTGAAACAAATAATAATAATATAATTAAAATACCACACCATATTTTCACAACTATAACAACCAACAAATATAATGTTACTTGCAAATAAAAAGTATAACACAATTAACACATTTTTTAAACAATAAGAACAATTTTTTACGCTTATTATTACTTAATTAACTTCTACCCTAAACAACCACAAAGTAAACAGCACATACTTAAAATACATCTTGAAAATATAATAATTACAAATTGTACATGAATAATTATCAATTAAACTATTAATAGTAATTAACTAATAATAAAATAATGATATTTAATTAACTTCCCACCCTTTATCCCTAGAAACCCAATAACATGAACCTAATATATATTTGAAAAAAAATCTCAGTTACGAAATTTACTTAATTATCAATTAACAATTAATAACAATTAACTAATAAAAAATTTAATAAACTTCCCACTCTTTAGCCTACAACACAACAACCTGCATCTCATACATAACTTAAAATATTTCTTAATACAAAATTGACCTAACAATCATTTACATATTTCTTAATAATTCACATTAATTATTAACTATTATAATAATTTTCCTTGAAACACTTTACGCCTACAAAAACCACAAGCCAAACCAAAAAGTTATATTTTCTTCAATTAGTTACACAATTTACATAATTAATTATCCAATAAATAATTAACCATAATGAAAATTAATTCACATCCTCTACCCTTTCAAACCCCAGCACCCGCACGTAAAACTCAATGTAATGAAAAAAATAATTACACAATTAACATAATTAATTATTAATTAAATATTTATCATTAATGAGTAATTTATTATTAATTATCATTCATTTGCTTTCCCACTCTGTACTCTGATAAACCCCAAGACCCTCTATGCATACAAATATTCTATTAAATTAATTTTAAAAACAACTGAAAATGTACAAACTACATTAAAAAACATTAAAAATAATTATACAAACAATTTATAACATAACAACTAAAATATGCACTAAAATACATAACATATATTAAAAAAATGATAATAACAGTGAGATTTTTATAAATGATATTAACAACATAGATATTTTTAACATCTGATATTCTTGTCTACAATATTTTTGCACATATTTGTGCATCACAATATTTCAAACTTGATATTTCTATTTATTTTTATTTATTTTTTCGATATTTTGTCTGAATACCAATATCAATGATTACCTCACAAGCTCCAAATTTTTTCTGATTTATGATCCCCTACCCCATAAAGGGAAGTAACAAAACAGTGGAATAGAAATAGAGTCATGAATAGCTTTATTAAGTGTTTAACCAGACAACCCCTGGTCTAATCTCTTCTGGCCATAAGAGTTGGGTTCAATCCACCAAACCCAAGACCTGGAAAAGAGACCTGAAGAAACTCAATTCCAACTCTTCACCCTCTCCCAGCTACAATCTTCTCCTACCCCCTATCGGCACCAACGATGTTCAGGCTCTCACCGACCACTACCTCAAGTCAATGACCACAATAGTCAACGAAGTTGCCCCCCTTCAGTTAAAGAGAGTCTCCTCTAAAAACTCAAAACCATGGTACTACGGTCTGCTTATCGAAGATGGACGAGTTATGAGACTAGCAGAACGCAATTGGAGATCTGCCCCTTCGGCTATGCACCTCAAAACACTAAAGAAAAAGAGAAACACTTACTTTAGACAAATCAAACGCTCAAAAGCTGATTTCTTTAGCCATCAACTAGACCGAGCAAAAAACCGACCAAAATAACTATTTGAGCTAATCAAAACTCAATCCAAGGACGAACCTCAATGATTACATAACACAACCAGCTCTCTACCGTCCTGTGAAGAATTCTCTACCTTCTTTAAACTAAAAACAGATAATATCAAGAATGATCTCCTCACTGATCTAAGCCTATACTCCATCCCCCTCAGCAAAACATCCATTAAACTAAAAAACAATGCTACATGGTCGTCCTTTGATACTTACACGGAAGAATCTGTAGGCAAGATCCTCTGTACCCTGAAGCCCTCCAATCATCTCTCGGACCCTCTACCTACAAACGCTGTAAAGGACTTTATACCTTGGCTTCTCCCACTCTGGACCAAAATCATTAACAGTTCACTTCAACAAGGATGCATCCCGGACTCCCTCAAAGTGGGACAAGTATCGCCCATACTAAAGAAACCCACAGCAGACCCTACCTACCCTAATAACTATCGCCCTATCTCCAATATCCCCACCTTAGCCAAATTGTTAGAAAAATGTGTTCACCTCCAACTGACAAAACACATCGAGCACTTTGAACTCCTCAACCGACACCAATCAGGCTTCCGAGCAGGCCACACCACAGAATCAGCTATGACACACATAATTGATGACGCGCTTCAAATTCTTGGTCAGAATGGGACCTGCCTCCTCATTCTACTCGACCTCTCATCAGCTTTCGACACGGTCAAACACGAGAACTTACTCGAGCTGTTGAATGTCAGAATGGGTCTTTCAGGGACAGTACTCAAGTGGTTTACCTCCTTCCTTCATAACCGGACTCAGAAATTCAAGATTAACAACACTATGTCCACAGCCGTTCCAGTAACACTAGGGGCCCGATTTGGATACGATAAAATTACCGCGCATCCGAAGCCGTCTCCGTACTACTCGTACACATGCCGTACGACTCGACGAGTACGATCCAGACCGGGGTATCAGGACGCGAGTCGTACGGTCCACGTCAGGTAAGGGCGATTCGTACGGAAAAGCGCACAATCACCTACACATCGTACGGTGCATACCCCCCATGATTGCAGGGGTACGGCGCGTACCCCTGCGATCATGGGGTGTACGCGCCGTACACCCAGCGCACATGGGGTACGTGCCATACACCCTGCGTGCGCGGGGTACAGTGCATACCCCATGTACGCTGGGTATACGGCGCATACCCCCCATGATCGCAGGGGTACGTGCCGTAACCCTGTGATCATGGGGGGTACATGCCGTACACGGGGGGCCGTGCCGTACCTGTTTTGGGGCGAACTCTGCTTTTACAACTGTTTTCAGCTCCCGTGGAAAAAGGGTCGTACGGTGCGTACCCGACACGTATCGTACTTGCTGGGTCGTATAAACCTTAGCCGTGAACCATACAGATGTCGCGTACAGCGGGTTCCGAGTGAGACTCGTACGGGGATTTGATTCGTACGGTCTCTGTACGATTCGTACGGAGTCCAGCTCCTGGTACGAATCATATTTCATCGTACGTACGGGGGACGGTGCAGGGTACGATTCGTATGGGAAAAACCCTCCGAACGGCTATTCAGAGCGCTTTTTACCAGATCGGAATCGGCCCCTAGGTGTCCCACAAAAATCCTCCCTATCCCCAACTCTGTTCAATGTAGTCATGGAACCACCCACCGCACTGCTTCAAGCATCTAATGTGCAATTTCACATGTATGCGGACGATACCCAACTCCGCCTTAAACTACAAACCCCTGAAGACAACAAACTTCTCAACTCAACACTTAAGGACACACAGACATGACTGGCAGAGAACCATCTCAAACTTAATGCTCTAAAAACAGAATTCCTCCTAATAGCACCCGCCTCCAAAATTCCTATCGCTCAGGATTGGCTTAAACACCTCACTGCATTCAATATTCAACCTATCATTGTGGACTCAGCAAAATCTTTAGGTATAACCCTCGACTGCAATCTCAATATGCAACATCATATCAGCAATGCAACGAAGGGAGCTAATTTCAATACCTTGAGGAAGCTGAAACCCTTCCTCCCAGACAACGACTGCAGTCCAAGCGCTAGTTATCCCTCGTATTGATTATGGAAGTGCCGCCCTATGCGGCCTCCCCTTATCATCAACGGCACCCTTAAGATCCTCTATTAACGCTGCAGCGAGACTCATCACTGGATCTAAAAAACGCTCACACACCTCTCCTGGCTTAAAATCACTGAATTGGCTACCATACGAAGCCAGAATACACCTGAAAATCGCGTGCATTACTCATAAGGCCTTACACCACAATTCGCCCAGTTACATCGCTCAGAAATTGACAATTTCAGGAGGCTCAAGAGCCACAAGAAGCACAGAAACTCTCCTTTTGAAACCACAAAGTTCCACAAGAAAAAAACATATAAACGCTCCTTCTCAGGGATGGCACCCAATATTTGGAATGCCCTCCCTCCAGAAACCAAACTTAGCTCATCCACGGCATCCTTCAAAAAAGAAGTCAAATCGATCCTCTTGGCTAAATTCACATGAATATAAACTGCGGAATTATTGTGAATCTTTATCTCGCCCTTGTATTACATTGTCTGAACTGACCACCCACTCACATTTGGTTACCATGCACTGTTCTCTGTTTGCACAAAATGCCTCGTTAAGCATTCTTTTTGTCTTTATACTTCATATTTATGTAAAGCGCTCTGATATCTGTAAAGGATCTTGTTCGCGCTACATAAAACTTTGAAAATAAAATAAAAATAAAATGTCTTCCCTGGACCAGAAACAAGCATCCTGGGACCGGTTTCGGGTTCCTAACCCTCATCAGCCAGGCTATCTTGAATCCAGTGGCAAAGTGAGCAAGGGACCCACGTCTGGGCATACCCTGCCAACTTAGGGCGAACAAAGCAATACTAAAGGGGGTGATGGATGGAGCGTTTGAGCAAATCAAACACTCACCGCAGTCAACTGATCTGGGTTTAATCCATCACCATTCTTTAGCTCACTCCACCACCCCAGTTCAGACATGGCCATATGCAAATCAGTCTGACCCTGTGCCTAATGGGAACAGTCCAGCCCGAACTGCTAAGCCATGTCTTCCCTGGACTGGAAACAAGCATCCTGGGACTGGTTTCGGGTTCAAACCCTCATCAGCCAGGCTATCTTGAATCCAGTGGCAGAGTGAGCAAGGGACCCACGTCTGGGCATACCCTGCCAACTTAGGGCGAACAAAGCGATACTTAAAGGGGTGATGGACGGAGCGTTTGAGCAAATAAAACACTCGCCCCCAGTCAACTGATCTGGGTTTAATCAATCACCATTCTTTAGCTCACTCCACCACCCCAGTCCAGACATGGCCATATGCAAATCAGTCTGACCCTGTGCCTCATGGGAACAGTCCAGCCCGAACTGCCAGCCATGTCCTCCCTGGACCAGAAACAAGTATCCTGGGACCGGTTTCGGGTTCATAACCCTCATCAGCCAGGCTATCTTGAATCCAGTGGCAGAGTGAGCAAGGGACCCACGTCTGGGCACACCCTGCCAACTTAGGGCGAACAAAGCGGCACTAAAGGCGGTGATGGACGGAGCGTTTGAGCAAATCAAACCCTCACCCCCAGTCAACTGATCTGGGTTTAATCCTTCACCATTCTTTAGCTAGCTCACTCCACCACCCCCAGTCCAGACGATGGATTTAGGCCCAGATCTCTGTACTGGGGTGAATGTATGACATTGTTCTGCATTCTGTCCATCAATTGTTGTTTTTGCATTTGTCACCTCGAGTGGGACGGGTATGCTCACACATGAGTCCCGTGCTCTCCATGCCACTGGAATCAAGCTTATCTGGCTGATGAGCCTGAAAGCCCGAAACCGGTCCTAGGATGCTTGTTTCCAGTCCAGGGAGGACCTGGCTTGGCAGTTCAGGCTGGACGGTTCCCATGGAGCACAGGGTCAAGACTGATTTGCATATGGCGAGGTTCAAACTGGAATGGCATGGTGAGCGTAAAAACGATGGATTTAGGCCCAGATCTCTGTATTGGGTTGAATGTATGACATTGTTCTGCATTCTGTCCATCAATTGTTGTTTTTGCATGTTGTACACACATGCTTGGGGAAAAGATGTGCTCTGACCGGGTAAGCACACTGACAGGCAACTGCTGGTAGAGTTTTGCAATTGTCTCATAAGCGCTAAGAGACTGTTGATGATTACCTGCTATAGAATTGCCACTTAACATAACATAACATTTAATGAAGAAACAGTTAAGTATCCATGAAGCATAAAATAGGTGGATGGTAATTCCCCCATTAGGGCATAGAAAATAAAGTGAGTATTTGCAAATTATTCCAAGGTGCCTTCACACTCCAATACAATAAATGTAATCCTGTCAAAGTGCAGGAGATAATCCCTAGTTCAAGTCAGAATAGGAGAAAGAACACTCCATAAATTTGGTGAGACTTGAAGAGAAGCAGTTTCTCAAAGTGGGAATAGCATTCATGCGATAGATCTTGAAAGCTGTGACTGGGAGAGCAATTTAAAATAAAATATAAACCGGTAAGATTTTGGAAGCCTCAAAAGGACACATGTATCAAGATTTGGAATAGCGATTACCTTATTACGATTTTCAGCTAATCGTGATTAGGTAATCACTATTCCAAATGTATGAATCTTCAAGAATATTAATGAGGTAGGTCGCAATAGGCGACCCGCTAGGAATCAATAAAATCACAGGGATGGTGGCCTGCTAGGGTCAACAGACTACCATGTCGCGATTGCTTGTAAATAAACCAAGCATTTTTTTTAAAAAGCAGCTCGTGTTCCTTAACCTCTTCGATGGTCTGAAGGCCCCCGGCCATCCAACGTCACAGTGGGCGTATGCCGAGGACTGCCAAGGGCTGTCCGAACCGCACACGCGTCATTTTTTTCAGCACTGCAGCAGAATGTCCGCCGCGGCGAAGAGGTTAAAGGAAAACGGGTTGCGTTTAAAAAACAAAAATGAAAAGTTTTCTTTTTATATTTTAAGAGCAGACAGTGGTCCATAGGAACACTGCCTGCTCCTAAAAAACGGTTTTGCCACCATTCCCAAATTGAAGTTGATGGTAAATTGCAAATATTTTGCAACCGCATTCACGGTCACAAAACATTCATACATTCCGCTGGGATTCGCTATTTGGAAGGGATGCCCTAAACACGCCCCTTCAAAATACCGAATCGCAAACCCATCTTGCGATTCTGTAACAGGTTACTGAATCGCAAAATAGGGTTTGATATACGTAAAAAGCCTTTTGTGAAGGCAAAATTGGTTGATACATGTAGCCCAAAGAATTTTAGGAGAACTATAGCAAAGCTGTGAATGTCAGAATAGCACTTATGTTTATGGTTTCACCTATGGTGAAAATGTGTTTACCATAGACAAACCGCTTTCTGATGCAACCCTCACCCATGTTGTGGTTTCCCATCCAAGAACAACGCTGGAAAGGAATGTGTACTTGCCCCTTGCTGTAGTTAATCTATGAACCTTTCCAGTGGGTGAATGAGTCATGAAAACCTTTGTTAATACTCACAGGTCATCAGTCTGTGAATGTGCACATATTCTTCAGGACATCCCAACAAGCGTAGTCATAATACTATGGGTCTGATACGATGTCAGGTGGGTACACAGTATCCGTCTGGAACCCATCCGACCTTAGGTCGGCAGTTCCGACCGCACAGTTGGGATGTGACCTCCCATTGGGCGGTCGGGAACATCCATTCTACAATGGAAGGGTGTGCGGCGGGTGGAAAACGCCTTGCCAGACAGAGCAGGGATGTTTAGGGCGACACCATAGGTACCTTTCAGGCCTTAAAGCGGAGGCCACAGAGGGAAGATGCCCTGCTTGGGCCCCCAAAGACACTTTCCAACCACAGACATGAAAAGGCTGCTGGAGAGCGGCATCATAATCCCGAAGGCAGAGCCGAGGTTGGCTCCCCCGTCATTGAGGATTGTGGTGACTTTCAATGCTCTGGCAGAGCCCGTTGGAACAGCAGCGGTTGATCCCTATGCCCAATACCTCCGCCCGCCACATCAAAATGAGGCGGGCAGACCACAGGGGCAGATGTCAGAAGGATCGAAACCAACGGTCAGTCAGTTGAGGTCCTTCCTACATCACAATTAGCCCCAGAGTGTATAAAAATTAATTTACAATCGAAATTCTGGTTGTATGGATAGAAAACCTGGATAAAGCAAATTTACATGTGAAATTTGTCATTAAAGTTTGATGAAATTTGTGGATCAAGCCTTGTTGCAGCTTCACAGGAGCTCTCCTGGAGTTCTTTGAGAAAACCATAATATCTCTACATTTACACCAAACATAGATGAACAATTATTTTCGAAAAAGTGTTCATTCAACGTAATAGTCAGTACATCTTGATTAGTTGAGTAGAGATTCCTGTCACATACGTTTGTTTTTTAAACATTGGTATGATACAGGTGATGTTTTGTGCAACAGAGGATGTGCCTCCAGATCCAGACACAGTGCTCAAGTTCTTGCAGTTACTCAGAACAACATTGTGTTACCCATCACTCTAACAGAGAGTGCAAGACACATGGGGTCTGATTATATATAGGGAACACCTTCATATAGGTGCACCGGGCGCATACCCACGCAGACCTGCTCAGGGCACTTAACATATAAAGCACTGCCCTAGCCAGCCGCAAACTCACACAGCTTTACTGAAAGGGGACGCCTGTTTTACTGTTAGGGAACTCGCAGTTTCTTGCCAGTGGAGGGGCTAAGGAATAGAAAGGCCCCCAATGCACACAACGCTATAAAGCACCTGCACACTGCCTGCTGCTCTGTATGCCTGTTTCGCTGTTTGGGGACTCAGAGTCCCAGGAGACCTTGCTTGCCAGGAGGAGGGGCTAAGAAGGAGGAGGGCCCTCAACACGCACAGTGCTGCAAACAACACGCACCACACTCGCTGCGCGGGATGCGTCTGGGGAAAGCCCAGGCCAAGTGCAACAGTGTTGCGGCAGTCCGACTGCCAAGAACGTAATTGGGCAGTTGGAGCACAGTCACGGCCCGTGGAGGGAGTTTCGGTGGGGTGGAGAGGTGGGGCGGGGGAGGGGCAGGTTGGGGGCTGCTAAAAATCAGAGTATGGATAATTGGAGGTAAGTAAACAATGTAATTAATAAAAAGAATTTCGCAGCGCACCCTGCATCGCAAAATGTGATGCAGGGTGCGCTACAAAATTCGTTTTATTTATTAAATTGTTTACATACCTTCAATTATCCATACTCCGGTTTTTAGCACCCACACCCTGCCCCTCCCCCGCCCCGCCTCTCCGCCCCACCAAAAATCCCTCCACGGCCCGTGGCTGTTGGAGCACCGACTCGGCAGCGGTGCTCCCGCTGCTGATGGCACGGTGGTCCCCGGACCGCCAAACTCATAATCAGGCCCTAAGATACCGAGGACAATTAATTGATCAGCCAACAAACAGCTTAATGGGAAATTAACTCTTCCCACTATTTATGCATGTTTAACTCTTTGTGACAAAGAGAATGTAGAAAAATGATCAAATGTAGAGTGTTCAAATTGATTTGATGTCCTTCACTCCAAAATCGCCAAGCATCCGTCGAACTCTGTAAAAAAACCTTGAGTGGAAGCTCCAACTATCAATGCTGGATCAACAACTCTAGCAGTGGCAGTTGATCTAATATCTGTTTTGAAAGTGGAGATAAGTTACTTAAAACATGCAATTCTCAGGCTAATAAATTTGTTATTTAAAGTACGCAGGGAACCCTGCTACAATTTCAAATCTTTGGGTATCCCCAAAATGACTTTGTCACCCCTGATTCTAAAAGAATGAATATGAACAAGCTTGACCCCTAAATATTAAATCCTTCAGAAAGGTGTAAAAATAGTCTCCCCAGAGTATTTAGAAATCCTGAATGTGTTTATACAGGAGAGAAACAACCATAATACAATTTGCAGTCAGGAAAGGTATCTTTGGCATCTCATTATTTTAGGGGCCCTTGTTCCCACTGTAAAAAGCGTTTCTACGGCCACCCCCCAACCCAAACGGCAACGTTAGCCCTGATTCATATAATTTTTGTGCCCCACAAGCATATCAGGGAATTCGGTGTATATGACTAAAGTCCCAAAACTACCACAGGGTGCCACTGAAAGCAGAGTTTTTCAAAAGCAAAGTTGCCCACTAGATACGTAGGCCCCCATTAGGATGGCGGGTGGACTTTGCCCGCCCGCCACCCTCGCAAAAAATGGGACCACCAGCGAGCTGAGCGGCGGTCCCGCACTGCATATTAGGATGCGCCCGCCAAAGTGGCGGGCACACCATGCATATTTAACATTGTGGTAGGCGGTGCTCTCAGCACCGCCCGCCACAATGCTAAAAATGCATGTATGCAATTGCATACACAAAGTGGCAGGCACCGCGCGGTGCCTGCCGCATTGTGTATGCAAATGCAGGGGGGTACCACAGGTACCCCCCATGTGCACCCCCCACCCTCCCCTTCACAATGGGGGCTTGCAGGGGGCCCCCGAAGTGAAGACCGCATGAAAACTCAGCATAGTTCTGCAAGGGTCAGAGTGCAGCACAAACTTCCATTCGTGCAGATCTTCCTGCCGCTCTGGTGGAAGTTCTACACAAGCGACAGCTCGCAAACTTACCATTGGTGAGTGCGAGCGGGAGAAAAACGACTGAACTTTGCAAGCTCCGCGGAGTGCAGAAAACTCCCAATACTCCACGAACGGAGCAGAGTTCAAAGCCCAGGCCTTATATAAAGGCTCTAGATTGACTTTCCCCTGCCTTTTCAGTGAACAGGGTGGATAAGGATCCCACATGTTTTGATCGAGGCACTTATTGTACTAACTAGGGTTGCATAGCAACTTCTTTGTTACTTGCACAAGAAAACTGTATTTCAACCAACACAGTAATTGAGAGTAAATTGACTAAAGAAAGCGTGACCTGCATTAGGCACAGGGAACCAAGAAGAATTCATTTTCAACTTCATACATCAGAATATTGAATTCGAATATTGCAGGAATTAAACCAAAGCTCACCAATGATGACTGGGGGCAATTCATTGACAGCCACCATCAAGGTATTTTCCAAGAGAGCTGGGTGATTAACCAAATATATAGATTCGGCTTTAATACACACAGATTGAGGCACAAGAATCTTAGGCAGGTAAACCATCAGGGGAATTCATTATTTAGGTATAATCGTCCTTAAATTGCTCTATTTGGAAAGTTGATACCACCTCCCCAGACTAGTAGTTAAATTGATACCCAAACAAGGGAACCCTTATCTTCTAGTAAATATCTATAATAGAAGTAACCCACGCAATAAAGAATCCCTGACACTCAAAACCATAGATAGTATTATAAAAGCTAATTTTGAAAGGCGTCATCAGATTATGATGGGAGTCTTAAATATTTGATTTGGAGGGGAGGAGCTTCGCACGGTTCCAAGATGGCCTCGTGAGCAAAGGGCTCCTGAGACCCTCTTCGCCTCCCGCATCTATCCTGCCACAAATCCTGATTTGAACGACGGGTATTTCTTGCTTATGCCCTGCTGATTCTGAAAACTTTTTTCCGGAATCAAATCGGACGCCGAGAACCGGACTTGCTGCATCCTGAGGTTTGCGGCCTACATCGTAGACCATCCCCGGGCTTGAGTCCCCGAGGTACCCAGGTGGCAACTCAACAACAACGGCCAGTGTGCCACGCCCACAGCCCCTGTGGTACTTTCGGTTTCGCTTTGGGTCATTGTTGGTGGCGCTCTACAGTCGCCCTGTTCGGCTTCTCGTTCTTGAGACAGATCCTACGCTAATTTTGGATCTTAGCCCTTTTTGCCCTTGAGGACCATCGAGAGCAGGATCATTTTGACCAGATCCCACCGGTTCCGTGCGAGTTCGTCGCCCACTATGGCGGGCAAAGCGGATGCCGAGAAGCGGAACACCAAGGGCACGCATCGTGGTGGTGTTATTCAAACTCAGACCATAGAGCGCTACACTCGCCCAAAAGGGTCCCCAGGTGGAGCGAGCAAGGCTCTCGAGGGGACAGGAGATGGTACTCCTTCGATGGAGGAGCCGACATTGAAGGACATCATGGGCGCCATCACCAGTGTTCGGACGGATATGAGCCAACAATATGAGACTCTCGCCGCGAAGATTGACACGGTGGCGATCGAGGTTAACCTCATTAGGGCCGACCTGGGTAAGACGAATGAACGGGTCAAGTCCCTGGACATTAAAACCGCAAGCTTGACCACTGATGTATCGGACCTCCAGGCTGAGGTTCGCACTCTCCGCACCTCCAATGACCAGTTTGCCCGCCGGCTGGAGGATTTCTAGAGCCGGGCCAGGCGAAATAACATCCGCATCGTGGGGGTTCCGGAGAACTCTGCGGATGTATCCACGGAACTTCTGGTGGAGGATTTGGTCCTGAAACATCTTGTACCTAAGGGCCTTAGCAACTTTTTTACTGTGGAGCGAGCACATAGAGTTCCCGGTGGGAAGCCCAAGCTGGGGGTCGCACCAAGGCCTATCATCGCCAGGATTTTTAATTTTCGAGACCGGGATGCTATCCTGCAGGCCTCACGTACCATGGGTCCTACTAAATATGACAATGCCTCAGTCAGTTTCTACCCAGACTTCTCCCAGACGGTGCAGAAACAACGCATGGGTTTCACCGGTGTGAAGAGACGGCTTAGGGATATGGGACTTAAATATGCCATGCTTTTTCCAGCCCGACTGAGGATCGAGTATGAGGAGCGGGCATTTTTCTTCGATCGCCCCGAGGTGGTCAGTGACTGGCTGGACACATTGCCATCAAACCGCACCAGCAGCGAGAGCTTGAGAAGTGCAGAGGGGGGCCTGGCTGAACAGGAGTAGTCAGTCTGCATCGGCGAGCTGGTTACAATGGACTTCTAGCAGTGGCTGTATAATAGAATTGCTTTATACTATAGATACCCGGGGGTGGGGGGCATCGGGCCTCTTCTTCCTCCTCTGGAGACTTTTTCTCTCTTCTTGTAGGTTAGTTTAATGGGGCGACAGGCACACTGCAAGTTGGGGTGGTTTTTTGATCTAACGCAGGGGTGCAGGGTGGGGGGGGGGTGTTTTTCAGGGTTCCTTGGGGGTGGCGGGGGGGTCTTTTCCTTTTTGTTTTGTTCGAGGCTGCGCTATGTTCTGTCTTTTATCCTGTGTGCTTGTTCCCGGGCGGGGTTGGCTGGGTGCCCAGTGCTGGGATGGGGGGGGGGGGAGCTTAGGGTGCTGAGTTGGAACGTTAACGGTCTTGGTGATAGGATAAAGCGGGGAATTGTATTGCAATATTTGAAACGCTGTGCCCCAGATGTGATTTTACTCCAGGAGACGCACTTGGTTGGCAATACATGCCATGCACTGAATAGACGGGGCTTCCGTCTGGTGGCCCATTCAGGGTTTACCTCCGGGTCGAGAGGGGTGGGGGTCCTGGTAAGAACTTCCCTCCCCCTGGAGATAGATGATATAGTGTTGGACAACAGGGGCCGCTATGCGGCTATTACGGGTCGGTGGGAGGGGAAAACGATTTCCATTTTGTCTGTGTATGTCCCCCCTGGCTTGCAGACCACCACATTTGCTGATTTGGGTGATGTGATCCTGGGGCTTCCTGATGGCATATTGGTAGTGGGTGGCGATTTTTATTCTGTAGTTAGTGGGGATGAGGATCGTAGCCCCCCAAGAGCTTTGCCTGCGGCACAGCTTTGGCTTGGGAAGCTCCTGGACACGCTTGGTCTAGTCGATTGTTGGAGACAACTGCACCCTGGACAGCTCCAATTTACTTTCTATTCGGGAGCCCATGGGAGTTTATCGAGATTGGATTATATTCTTCTACCAGCAGCGCAGATGGTCTCGGTACGGGAAATTAGGCATTTGGCCAGGGGGATCTCTGATCACTCTCCGCTTTGGCTTACAGTCGACATAAAGTTGGGTGCTGAGGGCTGGATCGCTCCGATCAACCCCTGGCACCTTCGTAATACTAAAATCAGGTCGGAGGTGGTGAAGTGTATGGACTACTACTTCGCTGAGAATGAGGGATCGGTATCCTCCCCTGTTACATTGTGGGAGGCCTATAAACCAGTGATTCGTGGTCAAGTCCTGTCCCTCATTGCCAGCGAAAGGAGACGTAAGAATGCTGCGGTGGTGGATCTGGAAACTGAAATCACTGACTTGGAAAGGCAGATGGAGTACGGGGTCACTCCCGAGCTGGTGCATTCTCTGGCCCTGAAACAATCTGACTACAAGGCGCTGGTCACTGATGCACCGTGAGCAGCAGGGGCGTTTGTATGATGTGGGTGATAAGGCGGGAAAACTGATTGCATGGTTGGACAAAAAAGATAGATTGAACCGGGTGGTGCCTGTTGTTGAACGGATGGATGGTTCGGGTGTCGTAGACCCGATTGATATAGTCCGAGTTTTTGCCCAGCACTTCCAGGCGGTGTATGCGCCGGTCTCTGACAGGCCGGAAGAGGACTCGCATTTACTGCTTCGGGAAATTGCCCTGCCTAGCCTGTCGGATTCGGACAAAGAGCTTATGGAGGCGGATTTTTCCACCGATGAAGTAGCGCTCGCTATCCGTTCACTTCGTTCCGGGAAGGCCTCGGTATTAACCTTTAATAATATAACGTGCACGCCGGAAACGACTTGGCGTGTGGACTGTCGAGACGCCAACTGGGGGTATCGGGACCGACCCTGACAGGTGACTACCTTAAAGTGACTGCAAAATTGTACGTGCTAACCGAAATCTACGGAATTTCACTACTTAACGGTGCAAAACGTGCACATTATATTATTAAAGGTTAATACCTCACGGTTGAATCATGCAGCATATTCGAAGCTAAGATGAAGAAATAGGAACGTCTCTGCGAGAAATATATTCTTTGAAATAGCAAGGCAAATATTACATCCTTATATTATTCGGAATAATCGGCAAGAAGCAGGTTTTGAGGAAAACCTTGATTTGGGGTCCACTTCATTTTCCATCACCCACATAGAGGGAACAGTTACACTCCTACCAGACGCCTTTCCTCGAAACACACATACGGTTGATGACATCTTTTGCGCCCTGAAGAAGTTCCGCTTGACGGAACGAAACGCGTTGGCTGGTATTTCAAATGGACTATTAAAAAGAACCTTGAACCTTTTTTTGCAATTACGGATTCACCGCTTTTTTCATTTGGAACATTCCTGATTACAAATTCTATCACCCACATATGGTGGAGATTCAAATCCTTAAGCGGTGCTTTTCAAAGTTTGATTTAACATTAATTGGGCCAAGTCCTGTATTTATCCACTCACGGACGGTGTGCCTCTTCTTCTGCGCATTTGTCCGATACCGGTCTCTAGAGTTGGCTTTAAATACTTGGGGATCTACATTTCACCGGACCCCAAAGCCCGCTACGAGCAGAATTTGTTGCCTCCGCTTTCCCGGCTTCGGTCGGATGTTGTGGCGTGGTGTGGCTTGCCACTTTCCCCTTTGGGAAGGGTGGCCCTGTTCAAAATGATGTCTCTCCCCCGCTTCCTGTACGCTATTCAAAATACACTTGATTTGGTACCTGCTAGCTATTTTCGAGAGATCGAGGGCTTGCAGAGGAAGTTGATGTGGAATGGGCGACCGCGTATCACATTGGCGAAATTGACCTTGCCATGGTATGATGGAGGTATTGCGTTGCCCGACATCAAGCGCTATTACTGGGCCTCCCAGTTGAGTGCTGTGAACCACGCTATGTATGGCCCTGTCCCGAGCCCCGCGTTTGAGATGGACAGATGGCAACTGCCCGGGGGGGATTACAATCGAGTGCTTTATTCTAGAGCCGACCGGAAGTATCTCACGGGCCCTATTGCAGTCGCTGTGCGAGTCTGGGGAAGTGCGACCGCCGCCACGGGATGGACAGATAAACTGACGAAATCGACCCCATTGTACGCCGCGGAAGCGCTGGGTGGCCTATGGACGTCGAAGGATTTTGACAGATGGGATCTCATCGGTATCAGCAGGGTGGGCGACCTTTGGGCCAAGGGCAAGGTTAAGACCTTTGAGGTACTCCAGCGGGAATATAAACTGAGTGACAGGGAATACTACCGGTACCTTCAAGTCAGCCATGCGCTTAATTCGGTTTTCCCGGCTGGTACCACGGTCCCGGAGTCCTCTCCTCTTGAGGATAGAGTGCTTGACGGATATGTCCCCGACAGCACTATATCTCTCATCTATAAGAAGCTGATTAACGATCGCTCGGATCTCCTTCTACAATTGCGGAACGCTTGGACCAGTGACGGGTTAGAACTGGATGATGAAGACTGGCAGGCTGCGATATCTTCCCCCAAAGAGGTCGCGATTCCGGCACGTCTTAGGCTGGTGCAACTTAAAATTTTGCATCGGGTGTATGTCACGGGCCCACGACTGGTACATATGGGTTTCTCTGCGGATGGGTTGTGTAGGCGTGGATGTGGTATGTTAGGTACATTTTTGCATATCCTCTGGGAATGTCCGGAGGTGGCGACATTTTGGCGCCGTGTGCATGCAGTTATGGGTGAGGTGACGGGTGTTGTGTTATTGCCTGAGGCTAGACGCTGTCTGTTGAATGTTTGGGAGCCGAATGACTGTACTGTTGCTCAAACTCAATGGGTCACATTGGGTAATATGGTTGCTAAACGAGACATAGCCCAGTTGTTGGATTCTCAGAGGCCACCATCACTCCTAGCGTGGAAAGACCACATGGATTGGTCCATGTTCAGGGAAAAAACTGTATATGTCTCCCGTGGCAGACCTAAGAAATGGTGTAGGATCTGGGGTCAATGGAACGAGTATCGGGGAGAGATCAGCACCCCCCATTCACCGACATTCCAGATCCGCTTCTTCTCCCTTGACTGTGCGTTCCCACTACTTAGCCTTCGCTGACCATACTGCATTGTTTTGCCCCAGGGTTCCCCCCCCCCCGCCCTCCCCAGGATTTTTCCTCCTTTTTACTGCAGCATGTCTTCCATCCGTCTCCCACTGCCATGAGGGACAGCCAATTTATTATACAGTAATGCCGCGATCTTCTTTGTTTGTTGTTTATTTGTATAAAATATAAAATGCGAAACCTTTCACTAATCCTATTTATACCACATGCTTTTATAAGTAAGCGAGATATCGCTGCCGGACCCTCGGGTTGTCGGCTGAAGAGCTGTGTACTTTGATGTGGATATTGTTGTGTGCGACTGATCAGCCTCCGTGGTTGTAGGTCTGTAATTGTCTTTTTCTTTACATAATAAAGGTTTTCAAAAAAAATATATATATATTTGATTTGAGCCCTCTGATACTATAGTAGAGTTGACAAGTGCAGAGGATGAGATCTGGGGAATACCTTACCTACTTAAGCCTAGAAGAAAGGTGACAAGTGTGACCACTCTACAAATGGTAGAGCCTGTAGTGACGTATGACCTAAAAGCCCACAATGGTCACTCTCCATCAGACCAATGTGCTGAACCAACTTTTAGAAGAGGCGATTATACAAGCAATATTGATTATATTGTGATCGATCTTAAAATTTGGCATGAAATGGCCAATATGAAACTCATTAAAAGAACAGAAAGTGGCCATCATCCTTTCTTTCCAGAATTAAAGGGGTCCCTAATTAGTGACCTGACATGTTTCCCTCTGAAACATAAGTATTATCTAACAACAATTGAAATGAAAAGTGGGTGGACATATATAATTCAGTGAATTCTATGCAGGTAATCTATAACACACTTGTTTCAGCCCTTTCCGCCCTAGAGGACCAGGCTTGCACAATCTCGCTAATCATGGTTGTCCATGAACAATTATTCACTAAATGAAAAAAGTCTTTCAGAAGGTTAATAAAAACCATATACTCCTTATTAAGTCACATGAATGGTTTGACAGTGATTGAAGGGAGGCACAAATGCACTCAAGGCTATAAAAATTAGGGGATGGAGTGGCATAATTGAACGCAGGCAGAAGAATTGAATAAAACTACGATGAAAACCTGCAAGATAAAGTGGGAAAATAAAATATGGGAAGATATACTAGAATTGGACAAGATGAACGATTGTAGGGGCTACTGGCATCTAGTGATAGATAGAGGGCAAAAGGACCACTCATGACCAGAAATTCATATCCAACCAGGGGTGTGGGTGGAATATTTCTCAGCACTTCTGAGTCTCCATGTGAAGGCAACCCTGATGACATACTGACAAAAGTATCAAATGAGAATGAGAGGAACTGTAGAGAGAAGATTGAGTTGATATTGGAAGAGACCATAAATACGGATCACTGACACAATATCGCCGGAAAAAATATCAACCTACAAAAAAAACGACGTTGGAATATCGGAAACAAGAATATCGACAGCCTATCTACAACATGGTAAGTACATAAATATCGAAACCAAAATATCGATGTTAAAAATATCGTAATTAAAAATATAATTTTTTTAAATAAAATAAAGTAAATAATACCTATAAACCAAATAAACATAGTTAAAAATATTTAATAATGTTTAAAATTAATCAATAATACATATACAATAATATAACATTATTTAAACATATACATACAAATTATAATATATACTTACTTGATAATAAGTTGTAATAATTATTTTAATAACTTATACATTTTTAAAAAGTATTATAAATAACAAATACATCTACACACATAAAACAATAACATAAATAAAAAGTAAATAATTATATTTAATAAATTAAAAAATATACATACTTTCAATATTTTTAAAATTAATAATATACTACATTATCCAAAATAATAATAAAAATATTAAATAGCTAAATAAATGAAATTACTATTCAAAGTCCATTGGATAGCGTAACACTTAAAATTACTATTCCAACTTCAGAAAATGCAACAGTAGGGAAAACGTTGTATAGCGTAGGGGTAAAAATTACTATTCCAACTCCAGAGGGGGCAACAGTAGGGAAAGCGTTGGATAGCGTAGGGGTAAAAATTACTATTCCAACTCCAGAGGGTGCAACAGTAGGGAAAGCATTGGATAGCGTAGGGGTAAAAAATAATATTCCAACTCACAGTAGGGAAAGCGTTGGTTAGCAAAGGGGTTAAAATTACTTATCCAACTCCAGAAGGTGCAACAGTAGGGTAAATGTTGGATAGCGTGGGGGTAAAAATTACTATTCCAGCTCCAGAGGGTGCTACAGTAGGAAAAGCGTTGGATAGCATAGGGGTTAGAATTACTATTCCAACTCCAGAGAGGGTAACAGTAGGGAAAGCATTGGATAGAGTAGGGGTAAACATTACTGTTCCAACTCCAGAGGGGGCAAAAGTAGGGAAAGCGTTGGATAGCGTAGGGGTAAAAATTACTATTCCAACTCCAGGGGACAACGGTACGGATAGCATTGGATAGTGTGGGGGTAAAAATTACTAATCCAACTCCAGAGGGTGCAACAATAGGGAAAGCATTGGATAGCTTAAGGGTAAAAATTATTATTCCAACTCCAGAGGGTGCAACAGAAGGGAAAGCGTTGGATAGCGTAGGGGTAAAAATTACTATTCCAACTCCAGAGGGTGCAACAGTATTGATTGATTGATTAATTTTATTGTTTGGTTACTCAAAACCATTACATTAAAACCGAAGTACAAAGTTACAAAAATTAAAACAACAAGTAAGTCAGTTGGCAAATCTATATGATGGATCCCTGGACGCTGGTAAGCTCAGAGGAATAGTATCCATGATAAGGCGGCCCAGCGTGCATCTGCAAAATCTCTAATCATTTGTGTCCTAGGTGGCCATCAGCTTGGACCGTGTCTGTTGGATGAACTTACCAAATTAGGCCATCTGCTCTACTATGGTCAATGTGTATAATTGATAAACCGCCTCCTTTGCGCTACGTGTCCCCATTTGTCTTAAGATAGGCTGAGGTAAAGGCTGCGTGCTATGCGCAGGGCCGGGCAGCAAAGTAAAAGATGGGGCAGCGACTCACGTTTGCAATTGCAGAGCCTGAATTCCGGAGCTCCCAATCCTGCCCGTTCAAGGGCATATAGTTCTTTAAGGGGCAAGGGGTGAAGTCTATAGGCTAAAATCTTGTGAAGGGCTGAGCGGCCCACGGCCTGCGTGAGATGGTGTTTGGGGTTGTGCACTGTGTGCGGCAGGCATAGGGATTCATGGAATCTCGTTTTGCCAACAACTCCAAATCCAGTTCCCGGGAGCGGATCCAAACTTGTTTTTTTAATCGCGTTTTTGATTGCTGTGTAATTGACTAGCTCAGGGTTCCAAAGATCAATGGCGAGGTTGAGGAGATCTTTCGCCGCGGTAAGGGTGACTGACCAAGGGTTCCCACATTCCGTGAAAATATATTTCAGAACTGCCTTCAGTGTCTTGTCTTGTGCCGCTATTGTGAGATAGTAATATTTGCTCAAGGCAGCCATCTCTTCCAGCTTTTGTAGGTTGAGCGAAAATTCTAGGCGGACAAGAGTGTTTCTGGTGCACTTGGGTAGATGGAATAGTCTCTTGTAAGCTCTGCAGTTGATTTTTTCCAGTTCCTTATTTAGTTTGCCCGGGAATGCTTGTTGGGCGTAATTGAGGGCCGGCATTAGTTTTACCTTGAGTACTCTTTGAATGGCCGTTGTAGATGGGCTATGTAAGGTGGCTTGTAATTTGCAGAGGGCATAGGTGATGGTTTTCCCTTTGCATTGGATTTTCTTTAAATGAGCGCCAGAAAGCCCTGACTCATGGTAGCAGACGCCCAAATAGGTATATTGCTGTGTGCTTTCCAAAGACAGGTGACCAAGCCTCCATTTGGCTAGTTTTTTTCTGGATAGCACCCAAAGATTACTATTTTTGACTTGGAAGGGTTAGCTACCAATCTGTTTTTATCGTTGTATATTGCCAAGGCAGTCAGCGCCTTTTGCAGGCCTATCTTAGTGTGTTCCAGGAGTACCAGATTGTCGGCGTATTGCATGAAATTGATTTTGGTCCCCCGATCCTTGGAGTGGCTAAGGCTGCCCCGGACAGGGCTATCTTCATGTCTGCTGTGTATAGATTTAACAACAGTGGTGCTAAAACGCACCCTTGTTTTAGACCTCGATCCGTGTCAATCTTCTCAGATGCGGAGTCGCTCGAAAGTTTGATTCTGACCCACGCTTTTTGGTACAGCGACTGTATTGTTCTTAGCAGGGTCGGATTGATATTCCATTGTGCCAGCTTTCTCCATAGGATAGCGCGATCTACCCCATCGAACGCTGCAGAGTAGTCAATGAAGCAGGCGAATAAAGGGAGGCTTTTGCGCAACCGTGCTTGGTGGGCCAGGTAAGAAAGTGCGGTGATGTTATCCACAGTTGAAGACCCGGGTCTAAATCCGGTTTGACAGAGGGGCAAAAGACCTTCTTCACTTGCACAATCTGCAAGATCTGACAAGATGGCACTGGCATAGGCTTTGCCCTCGATGTCCAGGAGGGCAATCATTCGGTAGTTGGACGGGTCTGTTTTAGGCCCTTTCTTGTGGATTGGGTATAAGAGCGAGCCTCTCCAGGAGTCTGGCACATCCCCCAGGAGCCAGCATTCGGCATATAGGTGGGTCAGGTTTTCGGACCAGAATTCTATGTTCGCTTTAAACAATAGACCTGGGAGGCCGTTGGGGCCCGGTGCGCCGTTTGCCTGATTTTTTAAAAGATTTTAGACACTAGCAATTTTCCAGGAGGGGCCTTCTTATGGGTAATGGAATCTGGCTCTTCTCTTACTGTGGGTGCGTTCTTTGAGTGAAGGGTGGCTTGGTCTTCGTTGTATAGGGCTTTTACGTGGGCGACCCAGGTAGAGGCCTCGAGGGAGTTTTCTCTGTGATTTGTACCTCGTCCGAGATTGCTTAAATAGCTCCAGAACTCTTGCAATTTCCCGGGGCTCAGCAGGTCAAAGATTTTCAGCCATTGTGCTTCGCAATGTTCGTGTTTTGCGGCCCACACCTTCCTCGAATGGCTTTTGGCGGCCTCTTGTAGCTGTTTTTTGTCTGAAGCGGTGCCATTTTTCCGGAATGCTTTTCGTTTTATATTCAGATGTTTGGCACTTTCTTTAATTGCCCGGTTGAATCCGAATGTGGATGGTGGGTGCCAATGGGTTACCCATGCTGTATCCCCTCGAAGTATCGCCACTAAGGTCCCGGTGATTCCATCCCATGTTGCTATTGCGCCCTTGTTGTGGTCACTCGGTGGCCAGCCTCCCCACAAATGTGTCCAGTTATTGAACGTGATGGTTGCTGCCTGCCCCCATTTAATTCTTCTGGGTAGCTTTATCAGTTCTTTGCCGTTTGCGGCCCCAATGTATTGTAGCCTATGGCGTGTTTTTGCTGTTAGGTTCAGTGTAATTGTTAAGGCGGCATGGTGGTAAACAGACATAATATCGAATCAAAAATATCGTTTGGACAAAATATCGAGTAAAAAATATAGACTAGCCAAAATATCGACCAGACATAATATAGACTACAAAAATATCGAGTAATATCGATATTAATAGCCAAAATATCGAATCAAAAATATAGACTAGACATAATATCGACTAGATAGAATATAGACAAAACAAAATCGAAAATAAGGTAGATTTTAATATTTTTTAATAATTGTGTAATATAAATCTGTAGCGGGTTGTGGGTTTATAGGGGAATAGGGTGGGAAGTAATTTAATTATAATTAATTAATTATGTAAATTAATAATAATTGTTAATTAATTATTAATTGGTAAATAATTAAAATATAATTGGTAAAAAATAATAATTGATTAATAATTAATTTTTAGTACATTAATTTCTGTAGCGGGTTGTGGGTTTATAGGGGAATAGGGTGGGAAGTAATTTTATTATAATTAATTAAATATGTAAATTAATAATAATTGTTAATTAATTATTAAATGGTAATTAATTAAAATATAATTGGTAATTAATTATGAATATTTAATTGATAAATAATTAATATTTAGTAAATTATTTTATGTAGCGGGTTGTGGGTTTATAGGGGGATAGGGTGGGAAGTAATTTAATAATAATTAATTAATTATGTAAATTAATAATAATTGTTAATTATGTATTAATTGGTAATTAATTAAAATATATTTGGTAATTAATTATAAATATTTAATTGATAAATAATTAATATTTAGTAAATTATTTTCTGTAGTGGGTTGTGAGTTTATAGGGGGATAGGGTGGGAAGTAATTTAATAATAATTAATTAATTATGTAAATTAAATAAAATTGTTAATTGTTAATTAATTAATAGTCATTTTAACCACTACGCTATCCAGCGCTTTCCCTACTGTTGCACCCGCTGGAGTGGGAATAGTAATTTTAACCCCTACGCTATCCAACGCTTTCCCTACTGTTGCACCCACTGGAGTGGGAATAGTAATTTTAACCCCTACGCTATCCAACGCTTTCTCTACTGTTGCACCCACTGGAGTGGGAATAGTAATTTTTACCCCTACGCTATCCAACACTTTCCCTACTGTTGCACCCACTGGAGTGGGAATATTAATTTTTACACCTACGCTATCCAACGCTTTCCCTACTGTTGCACCCACTGGAGTGGGAATAGTAATTTTTACCCCTACGCTATCCAACGCTTTCCCTACTGTTGCACCCACTGGAGTGGGAATAGTAATATTTACCCCTACGCTATCCAACGCTTTCCCTACTGTTGCACCCACTGGAGTGGGAATAGTAATTTTTACCCCTACGCTATCCAACGCTTTCCCTACTGTTGCACCCACTGGAGTGGGAATAGTAATTTTTACCCCTACGCTATCCAACGCTTACCCTACTGTTGCACCCACTGGAGTGGGAATAGTAATTTGTACCCCTACGCTATCCAACGCTTTCCCTACTGTTGCACCCACTGGAGTGGGAATAGTAATTTTTACCCCTACTCTATTCAACGCTTTCTCTACTGTTGCACCCACTGGAGTGGGAATAGTAATTTTTACACCTACGCCATCCAAAACTTTCCCTACTGTTGCACCCACTGGAGTGGGAATAGTAATTTTTACCCCTACGCTATCCAACGCTTTCCCTACTGTTGCACCCACTGGAGTGGGAATAGTAATTTTTACCCCTACGCTATCCAACGCTTTCCCTACTGTTGCACCCACTGGAGTGGGAATAGTAATTTTTACCCCTACGCTATCCAACGCTTTCCCTACTGTTGCACCCACTGGAGTGGGAATAGTAATTTTTACCCCTACACTATCCAACGCTTTCCCTACTGTTGCACCCACTGGAGTGGGAATAGTAATTTTTACCCCTACGCTATCCAACGCTTTCCCTACTGTTACACCCAATGGAGTGGGAATAGTAATTTTTACCCCTACGCTATCCAACGCTTTCCCTACTCTTGCACCCACTGGAGTGGGAATAGTAATTTTTACCCCTACGCTATCCAACGCTTTCCCTACTTTTGCACCCACTGGAGTGGGAATAGTATTTTTTACCCCTACGCTATCCTGCGTTTTTCTACTGTTGAATTCACTATAGTTGTTACAATAAATTTTAACCATTTTGCTATGCTACGGTAAAAATATTATATATGTTTAGTTAATAATATGTATTTATATATATATATATATATATATTTATTATTTTTGTTATATATTTTTGTAATTTACATTAATTATTTATTAATATTACATTTATTTAATCATTTTTACTAAGTTTATATTAAATATATTTATTATTAAATTAGTTTTTACTTAATTTAAAGACATATAAAAAAAACGATATTTTGACAGTCTATATTATTTACAGTCGATATTTTAGAGTCGATATTTTTGTACTTACCTGTATGAAGATAGAAACTCGATATTTTGTCCCTCGATATTTTGTCATCGATATTTTTGCAACTCGATATTAATGGGCTCGATATTATTTCAGTGATCCGGCATGGTCGCTGTCGCTGCGCAGGTGAACTGAGTAATCCGACATCAAGGGTTGCAGATTGTCACTTAGGATGATATAGTCGATCGTCGTTTGATTGTTGTACGTGGGGGCAACAAAGGCCCCTGGGCTGTTCTTTAGATGGACTGATTGAGCTGTCGCCAGTTTGTAAGATTTTAATAAGGCATTCAGTGCATTGGTGGCCCCAGACTGGTGACTTTGTGTAGGTGTGACCCCTATATTGTGGATATTGAGGTCACCGAGAATGATGCAATCCTATGACGGGAATTGTAGTAATAGGGCCTCTAGATGCTTTATTAACATGGGCAAGTTGGCTGTGGACCCATGTGGGTTATGGTAAATGTTGATCACTAAGATAGAAAAAGTTCCATTGGTCGAGTGGAGGCCTTTCAGAATGCCCGCCTGGAGCATGTTGGGTAGGTTATTTATTTCCGTGAATTCTAGATTCAGCAAGTGCTTGATATAGACACATATCCCCCCTGATGGTCTTCCGAATATGTTGGTCTTTGTTGCAGGTTTGCCGTATTAAGCATATCCTCTTAGTGAGAGTGGATTAGTCACCCACGATTCTTGTATGCAGATAATATCTGCCTCCTCCAGGAATGTCACTGCGGCATGATTTTGTAACAGCGTTTTGAGTCCTGCGACATTCCAGGTCATGATTTTCAAGCTCTTGGTGATCAGGGTTTGGTTTGTGTATTTCACTTGCCCATTAGTCGTGCGTTGAGAGGAGCAACCTATTTCTCCAGGGCAGTGCGTGTTAGGAGCTGGGGTTTAATGCTAACCGCAGCCAGGACCAGTCTTTACTCGCGCACCCCCTTGTTACGCACAAGCGTTTGCTTTGACTCAGATTTGTTGTTATCTTATTTGGGGTTCCGTTGGTTATGCCTGTGCTCGTGCTGCCTTTGGACCCCTGAAGAATGGACGCCGCATGTGGGGCGTGGTCAGGGAGAGCGTTCAAGCGTGTGTTCCCCCCAGTAGGCTGTTCCTGGTTTTCCGAGCTGAAGAGCGGGTAATACGTTTTTAAGATTAAGGGGTATTGTTGTACGGGCTGAGGCTTTATTTTTATGCCCCAGCTTTCCAGTAGCGTATGTTGTCTCTTCAGTGCCTCTACCATGTTTGAGCTGGTGAAAGTTAGCTCTGTAGTTTCATTTTTCTCCTCCGGGTCCGGCGGTAGGAAGGAGATATTCTCGATGTCTGTGGTTTTTGTCCCTTCCAGCCCTGGGATGTTTGCGCAGAGTGTTAAGAGATTGCCGCAGTTGAGAATGTCCCACTTACCCTGTGAGACGTATTCAGGGTACAACATTATTTTCCGGTCCTGGGGTGTTATTTGAGTTAGGTTTTTGGCAGAGTCCACGTCCTTCCAGTTTTTGGCCTGTATGCCAATGAGTGGTGGCTGTGCCGGCTGGACGAATGGATGTTTGCTTGGTTTATTGACCCTGTTGTCTGCTGGGGTACCGCCGCGAGGGGTGGGCTAAGTGTTCTGGTGTTAAGTGACCAATTCCCGGACTGCTCGAGTTTAAGGCCAAGAGTGCCTTGGGGTGCCCGCTGAGAAGTTTCCGACATTGCGTTGGTCGCTAATAATTTGTTGGCGACTGATGGCGCTTGGGTCACTCTGCTGGTGCAACAGTAGGGAAAGCGTTGGATAGCGTAGTGTTAAAAATTACTATTCCAACTCCAGAGGGTGCAACAGTAGGGAAAGCGTTGGATAGCGTAGGGGTAAAAATTAATATTCCAACTCCAGAGGGTGCTACAGTTGGGAAAGCGTTGGATAGCGTAGGGGTAAAATTAATATTCCAACTCCAGAGAGGACAACAGTAATGAAAGCGTTGGTTAGCGTAGGGGTAAAAATTACTATTTCAACTCCAGAGGGTGCAACAGTAGGGAAAATGTTGGATAGCGTGGGGGTAAAAATTACTATTCCAGTTCCAGAGGGTGCTACAGTAGGAAAAGCATTGGATACCATAGGGGTTAGAATTACTATTCCAACTCCAGAGAGGGCAACAGTAGGGAAAGCATTGGATAGCGTAGGGGTAAAAATTACTATTCCAACTCCAGAGGGTGCAACAGTAGGGAAAGCATTGGATAGCGTAGGGGTAAAAATTACTATTCCAACTCCAGAGGGTGCTACAGTAGGGAAAGCGTTGGATAGCGTAGGGGTAAAAATTACTATTCCAACTCCAGAGGGTGCAACAGTAGGGAAAGCATTGGATAGCGTAAGGGTAAAAATTACTAATACAACTCCAGAGGGTGAAACAGTAGGGAAAGCGTTGGATAGCGTAGGGGTAAAAATTACTATTCCAACTCCAGAGGGTGGAACAAAAGGGAAAGCGTTGGATAGCGTAGTGATAAAAATTACTATTCCAACTCCAGAGGGTGCAACAGTAGGGAAAGCCTTGGATAGCTTAGGGGTAAAAATGAATATTCCAACTCCAGAGGGTGCTACAGCAGGGAAAGCGTTGGATAGCGTTGGGGTAAAAATTAATATTCCAACTCCAGAGAGGGCAACAAAAGGGAAAGTGTTGGATAGCGTAGGGGTAAAAATTACTATTCCAACTCCAGAGGGTGCTACAGTAGGGAAAGCATTGGATAGCGTAGAATTGAAATGTAAAATACTTATAAATAATTTGTGTATTTAAAATAATAAATAATTTAATTTTTTAATAAATCTACAGCATTTACAAATGCCCATTAATAATTATTAAAACATAATCAAAATTGAATAATTAATTAACAATAAATTAACAATAAATTAACTATACATACCAATGAATATTAATTAATAAATATTAGTCACCAAGTAATAAATATTGAACAATAAAATATTTTTCATTACAAAAAAATATTAATTATTTAAAATGAATTCACAATTAAAAAATATTAAACA
The DNA here is from genome assembly GCF_964263255.1 of Lissotriton vulgaris. Classification (NCBI taxonomy): domain Eukaryota; kingdom Metazoa; phylum Chordata; class Amphibia; order Caudata; family Salamandridae; genus Lissotriton; species Lissotriton vulgaris. The sequence goes on along the minus strand of NW_028249489.1, from coordinate 1,534,618 downwards.
ATAACATTATTTTTCATACCAAATAATACTTTTTATGAAATATTGATTACCAATTCATTTAAAAAATCCAATTAATAAAAATGAATTACCAATTAAAAATAGTAATTGCCAATTAACAAAATTAATCACCAATTAAAAAAATATTTACCAACTAAAAAAATGGTTTGCCAATTAAAAACATTAATTACCAATTAAAAAAATTATTATCAATTAAAATAATTAATTGCCAATTAATAATTAATTAAAAATAAAGTAAATATCCATACCAATAAATAAAAATAAATCCTTAATTAATTACAATTAAATTACTTCCCACCCATTTCCTCGATAAACCCACAACCCACTACAGAAATAAACACAAACATTTATTTAAATCAATTTATAAATCCTAAAAATTAATCATTAATGTAGTATATTTAAATTACTTCCCACCCTATTTCCCTATAAACCCACAACCCACTCCGGTACTAAAACATAAAGGGTCCAATTCCGATTCGGGAAAAAACACTCAGAATAGCTGTACGGAACATTTTTCCCGTATGAATAGTACCCTGCAACGTCCCCGTACGTACGATGAAGTACGATTCGTACCAGGAGCAGGACTCCGTACGAATCGTACAAAGACTGTACGACTCTAATCTCCGCACGATTCTCCCTCGGAACCCGCTGTATGCGACATCCGTACGGTTGAAGCAAGTTTTCCTGACCCAGCAAGTACGATTCGTGTCGGGTACGCACCGTATGACGCTTTTTATACGGGAGCCCAAAACGTCCGGAGAAGCAGAGTTCGCCTTGAAACAGGTAGGAACTCCCCCCTCCTGGGTACGGGGCGTACACCCCATGATCGTAGGGGTACGGTGCATACCCCTGCGGTCATGGGGTGTACGCACTGTACCCCATGATCGCAGGGTGTATGCACCATACCCCATGATCGCAGGGTGTACGGTGCGTACACCCTGCGATAATGGGGTACAGTGCATAAACCCCATGGGGTGTACGCACCTTACGGTGTGTATGTGATTGTGTGGTTGTTCGTACGATTCGCCCTTATGCGACGTGAACCATACGAATCGTGTACTCATACCCCGGTCCGGATCGTACTCGTCGGGTCGTACAGCATGTATACGAATTGTACGGTTCACTGTGAGGATCCGTGTCATACGGTTCCACCCTTGCAATTTCTACGGTTCGCGACGATTCAGACGGATTGACGAGATATGGATCGTACTACGCGATTCGGATGGACGTGTACGATTCGTACGGAGAGGGCTCCGGATACGATTCCGACGGACGCTTTTTTTCCCGAATCGGAATCGGCCGCAAAATGTACTTAAAAATAACATTATTAATATATAAAAATAATACACATATAATTTAAAACAAGTAAAACTGTGCACCCATAAATATAACACTTGCTCAAAAAACCTGGAAAAGCCCCTGTCCTTGACAAGATCCCTGTGGTCCTGTATCATTCAGCGCCTCCAATACAGGGGCCACACATAAACAGGTTATCCAATACCATACCTGCAGGAACCCCAATTCCCATTTCCTTGAATGGAGTGGAAATTATACCGCCCCATAAGCCTTATCGACAATATCCAAAAGGTTTACAGCAAGCAAATTCTTACAAGACATTGGGAGTGGATGTCTGAAAATAAGGTGCTCACTCATTATACAAGGTGATTTTAAAGGAAACACCAGCATGTTAGATCAGGTCTTATGCTTCCTAACCATAAATGGAAAACAGTAGGTGTAGACCAAGGCAGCCTGTATTTCTGGTTCGTAGACTTGCTGGCTACATTCAACCTAGTTCTGAGGAATAAGCTGTGGGAGGTATTGCAGAAAGTTGGGGCACCACACAGTCTCTTGCATTTGATTAAACAGCCTTATGTGGATAACTTTGCTAAGGTCAGATAGGGGGCAAACGTGGAAAATACAGATGATATCCCATTAGGGAGAGGGGTTCTCCAGGACTGTGTTCTGACACCAATCCTCTTCTTGCTGTTTATCAATGGCTGTATCACATATATAATGGAATGTGAAAATGATTCACAAAAATGGCTGGATAAAAGGTCCTAGGATTATTTGCTGACAATACTCTTCTCTGATCAAAAAAACCAAAGAGCATATGTTTGTAAAATTTACACTAGGGATCTTCCTTGTGGCCTATGGGGTGCCAAGTTGAAGAAAATGAAGAGCACTTAATATTCTTGTGTAATGCATATACGAAGCAGGTATACACCCGTTACAACGCATCTTTTACTCCGCACTACCATTACAACGCGACTTTTACAACGCATACCATTACAACGCATTGCGCTGGGGGGCGCTCTAGGATAGGGAATAAGTATAATTTACTATCCAACACCTTCCCTAGGGTCCACGGGGACTGGAGTTAGAATAGTAAATTATACTTACCACTATCCAGCACCTCAAAGCGCTATGCGTTGTAATGGTATGCGTTGTAATGGTCGCGTTGTAACGGTAGGTAGTTGTAATAGTATGCGTTGTAACGACATACATCCACGAAGCAACGTGCTCACTAGATTATTCCACTGTGTCATGTATTGGGTATCATGGATCACCATCATGCACCGAGAGTTTTCAAGACAGAAACGGGAAGGTGTAATGTGCTGTTTATTTCAAAGGCTTTTCAATCAATTTAGCACCTTAGAGCACATTTAAAGGGTGATGCTGCTATAAGAAGAGTTTTTGATTTGATACAAAAGCACAATACACTTTGGATTTTAATATTGTAATTAATATGCTATTATATTTTATCATCATATAGTAAAGGGCAGTTTAATATCTCTGTTTAAGTACTGAATTGCACTTTATAGCAGCTGTAATAAAGATTTTCCAGCAGTTCACGATGAGCATAGCGGATGCCTTTATGAGGTTTTTGTTGACATGTATGAGTTTTATTCAGTTTGTCTGCTTGTATTTAGATAGCCTCATGATTTACGAAATGGTGACATTGCATATTGCATTTTTATGAGCTGTTGATATTTGATAATTTTAATGATGTTTTTATGTGAACGTTTATCATTATAATTAACTGAAATAAAGTTTTATGAATCGAATTGAAAGGTGGACTGGCTATTTGAAGCAGCTGATCTGTCTTTAACAGTAAAGGCAGCCCCTATGCTGCTTTGGAAAGAGGGTGGTAGAGCTCGCCCTGCAGGCGGGTCCTGTGAGTGACTGCCGCCTTCTGCAGGGGGATGTCTGGAGAATCCATGGGACCCCTATTGCCTACCTGGGGGAGTTCATGGGACCCCATAGCCTCCTTGCAGGGTTACGCTTAAGGGGAGGGAGAATTGACTGTGCATCATCTCTTTATGGTGCACAGCCGGTACACCAACAGAACAAACAAACATTTTAATTGTACTTTATATGAATTTGAAGTGAAAGGGGGAAACTGTTTTAACTGATTGAGAATTTGGAAGGGCAGGGGCTTTGGGCATTTCGATATTCCACTGACCAAGTTTAGGATTTCGGGCCGGCAGTTACTTCCTTAGTTCATCTCCTTGACGACTAGAGGCGCCATATTTGGACAGTGCGCACTCTAGTCTTTTGGCGCACTGGGCTATTTAAATGCCTGCTGCGCAGATGGGCCGCTGCCATGCCGAAGGCATGCCTAAAGCAAGCCTGTCTGCGCCTGTCGGCGTCCCGGAAGTGGCCAGCGCTAGCCATGCTGCCCGACGGATCCCAGGACAGGAGGTCAGCATATGCTACTCAGGGGATGTTCTGCTGGTTTGGAAATCCCACATCTGCCCCCTTTAAGGTAATTGGGATGTTTCCATTGGCAGTAACAATGTATGCCGATTTGTAGTTTCAGGATGGGATTGGGACTTGCTATTTCCGACCAAGTTAGCTCCCCTTCTCTCTGAAGCCTTCCCCCATTTCTGCAGTCCAGATTAATGTTCAGTCCCTTAGGAAACATTACGCAGAGGTGTTTGATCTCCTGGACGGAAGTTCGTTAGACCCGTTGTTCATTATGGAGTCTTGCCTTGACTCTATGTCAGACCCCGTTGTTACCCTTGCCACACCGCCCAGAAGAAAGGGGGGGGGGCGGGGCGGCCATTTACTATAATTTACGCAGGTGGGATGTGATCTTATGGGGATGCTGCGAGGCCCTTGATTTTAGTATTCATTTTTCAGACCATTTTACTTTGGGAGGTTCTTTGCTCTATAGGCCCCCTGGTCCGGTGGGACCTTTCATACAGGCTTGGGGGGATACTATAGCTCCCAGGGCTCTGAGATTTTCCCATTACATTGTCTGAGGGGATCTCAATATTCATCTCGACCAGGGTGAGAATAATGATGCATGTGATTCCCTGGACACTCTTCATTTGGCCCAGCTGGACCAGCAGGTTAGACCCTCTACCCATCAGGCGGGCCATATTCTAGATCCAAATTTTTCTAACTTCCCCATTTCGATCAGTAACCCATGCCCGATTTCCTGGTCTGACCACTTCATGAAATACTTTTCATGGGACGTGATAAATGCTGAGCCCTTGATGCATTCATTTTTCTGGCCTGCCTTTGGAAGAATTGACCCTGGTGCGTTCAATCAAGTCTTGGAAACCTCTAAACCTTTATTCTTGGGTGACCTTCAGGATCAACTTGATGGCCTTACCAGTTGGGTTTCTAATGCAGTTGACATACTCGCCCCACAGCGCTCTCCTAGGCGGTCAAGTGAATCTCCTTCTAAACCCTGGTTTAGCCAGGAACATAAAGCACTCAAACACGAATGTAAGACTCTGCAGCGAGCGTGGCGCCACAGTGATTATTGCCCCGCAACTAAGCTAAAGCTCAGAATAAAACAGAAGGTCTATTATGGGGCCATAACTTCAGCCAAAAGGCAATTCTATTAAAACCTATTGACTCTGCTAAAAACAACGCTAAAGATATCTTTGCAATTGTTCAGAGCTTTACATCTACCTCGGCTCAAGCTAGTGTGTCATCTACCTCTGTCTCTTGGTGCGAAACCCTTTCAAATTTCTTCGTGAATAAGATTCACACTATTCAGGCAGCTATCTCATTTGGTGGCAATGGGGCTGAGGCAATTGGTCTGTCTCCACCTGCCGGTGCTGAACATTGGATGTTTTTAAACTGGTGGACTTGTTTGACTCTCTTAAAATTCTCAAGAGTTTTAAATCTGGCTCACCTTCGGATACTTGCCTTGTCAGACTGCTAGCAGCAGCAGTAGAGACGATGAATAGCATTATTAACTTGTCTCTCCAGATAGGCAGAGTCCCAGCAGTGTGGAAACAGGCCAAGATCTTGCCACTTCCGAAAAACTCTCACTAGACCCTCTTAATTCAGGGAACTACCGGCCTATCTCTCTTCTACCTGAATTGACCAAGGTGTACGTGAAGGTCATCAATAAACAAGTAACGGCATTTGTTGAGAGGGAAGGTATTGTGCATCCAGCACAGTCTGGGTTCCGGGCCGCACATAGTACCAAATCGGTCCTGGTGGAGGTCGTTGAGGCTATTCGCGGGTGTCTGGACACCGGGGGAGGGTAGCATTGATTCTGCTTGACCTCTCGGCGGCGTTCGACATGGTCCCGCACTCTCTTCTTCTCACGAGACTTACCAGGATCAGTGTGTCAGGTATGGCCTGGAACTAGCTTAGATCCTTCTTGGAGGGGTGGGCCCAGCAGATTTGGATTCCTCCATCCTCCTCCTCTTTACAGCCTGTGACCACTGGAGTCCCCCAGGGGTCCTCACTTAGTCCCCTTCTCTTTAACATTTATATGACTCCTTTAGTGTATCTGGCCGAGAGTCTGGGGGCGAAGGTGATGGCTTATGCCGATGACACCCAGCTGTTTTTTACGGGGGATGATAGTGATGAGTCACTTTCCTCGGCTCACCACTGTCTATCATCCATTTTTAAATGGTTAGCAGCTGCACATTTCAAATATAATGAGGAGAAGTCAGAGATTCTCCTTTACGGAAAATTTCCACCCAACTTTCGGGAATCTCTTTGGCCTCCTGAGTTTCCCTTGTCCACCTCTGCTGGGAAGCCAGACAAAAACTTGGGGGCATGGTTCTACGGGAGCCTCTTTCTCAAGCCATATCAAGAATTTGGCCAGCAACTGTTTTGGTCGTCTCAAGACTCTGAGGAAGTTTCTTCCTATCCTTCCCCAGACAGTGAGAGAAACGGTCACCTGTGCATTCATTTTATCCCGGTTAGACTATGCTAATGCTCTTTACATGGGCATTCAGGGTTAATTGTTAAAAAAGCTCCAGGTGGTCCAAAATGTGGCAGTCAGACTTCTTCTGGCCATGTCTGCCAGGAACAGCATGCGTCATCACCTGCAATTTCTGCATTGGCTGCCTGTGATGGAACAGGTGAAGTTTAAAGCACTGGTTTTGGCCCACCGAGCTCTGCACAGCCTCTGCCCATCCTGCCTTCAAAAAAGGTTCCCTTTTTATGTACCAGCTAGACAGTTACGCTCCTCATCCCTCCGCCTTGTTCAGGTCCCCTGATTCAAATATCAGAGGCTAGGTGGCAGTTCATTGGCAAGGAAGGCCGCTATTGCCTGGAATGCGCTGCCCCTTGCCCTCCGCAACATTCAAGACCCAGCAGTATTCAAGAAAAACTTGAAAACACATATTTTCGTTTAAGTAGACATTCTCACCCCTCTTGTAGGCTTCACGCTGGGACACTCGTGAGTATCCTTGTGCGCTACAAATTAAAAAACCATAACATAACAACTGTGCCTGCAGCTGTCATTGGTGTAGGATCAGTGGTAAAGTGTTTCCCTCTGTAGCATGGTACCATGCCCTCATGCTAATGATTCAGAAAAGGGGGTGGTGTTGAACAGAGTGTCTGAATTAAGCAGACCACTCTTACCCAGTCCAAAGATCAGGGCTTGATCCATCACCGTTTTTTAGCTCACTGCACCATCCCAGCTCAGAACCTGGCTACATGCAAATTAGTCTGACCCTGGCCCAGTGCATCATGGGAACAGGGCAGACCAAACTACCAAGCCAATTCTTATACTGGGAAGGAAACAAGCTTCCGGGGACCGGTTTCTGGCATTTCAGCCGTCTTCGGCCCGGCTTGCTTGAATCCTGATGGTGCAATGAGCAAGGGACTCACATCTGAGTATACCCTTCCACGCTTATGGTGGACAAAAACGATTCAGAAAAGGGGGGTGGTGTTGAACAGAGTGTCTGAATTAGGCAGACCACTCTTACCCAGTCCAAAGATCAGGGCTTGATCCATCACCGTTTTTTAGCTCACTGCACCATCCCAGCTCAGAACCTGGCTACATGCAAATTAGTCTGACCCTGGCCCAGTGCATCATGGGAACAGGGCAGACCAAACTACCAAGCCAATTCTTATACTGGGAAGGAAACAAGCTTCCGGGGACCGGTTTCTGGCATTTCAGCCGTCTTCGGCCCGGCTTGCTTGAATCCTGATGGTGCAATGAGCAAGGGACTCACATCTGAGTATACCCTTCCACGCTTATGGTGGACAAAAACGATTCAGAAAAGGGGGTGGTGTTGAACAGAGTGTCTGAATTAAGCAGACCACTCTTACCCAGTCCAAAGTTCAGGGCTTGATCCATCACTGTTTTTTAGCTCACTGCACCATCCCAGCTCAGAACCTGGCTACATGCAAATTAGTCTGACCCTGGCCCAGTGCATCATGGGAACAGGGCAGACCAAACTACCAAGCCAATTCTTATACTGGGAAGGAAACAAGCTTCCGGGGACCGGTTTCTGGCATTTCAGCCGTCTTCGGCCCGGCTTGCTTGAATCCTGATGGTGCAATGAGCAAGGGACTCACATCTGAGTATACCCTTCCACGCTTATGGTGGACAAAAACGATTCAGAAAAGGGGGTGGTGTTGAACAGAGTGTCTGAATTAAGCAGACCACTCTTACCCAGTCCAAAGATCAGGGCTTGATCCATCACCGTTTTTTAGCTCACTGCACCATCCCAGCTCAGAACCTGGCTACATGCAAATTAGTCTGACCCTGGCCCAGTGCATCATGGGAACAGGGCAGACCAAACTACCAAGCCAATTCTTATACTGGGAAGGAAACAAGCTTCCGGGGACCGGTTTCTGGCATTTCAGCCGTCTTCTGCCCGGCTTGCTTGAATCCTGATGGTGCAATGAGCAAGGGACTCACATCTGAGTATACCCTTCCACGCTTATGGTGGACAAAAACGATTCAGAAAAGGGGGTGGTGTTGAACAGAGTGTCTGAATTAAGCAGACCACTCTTACCCAGTCCAAAGATCAGGGCTTGATCCATCACCGTTTTTTAGCTCACTGCACCATCCCAGCTCAGAACCTGGCTACATGCAAATTAGTCTGACCCTGGCCCAGTGCATCATGGGAACAGGGCAGACCAAACTACCAAGCCAATTCTTATACTGGGAAGGAAACAAGCTTCTGGGGACCGGTTTCTGGCATTTCACCCCCTTTTCTGAATCACTTTTGGCCACTATAGGTGTGGCAGGGTATACTCAGACATGAGTCCCTTTCTCACTGCACCAATGGATTCAAGCAAGCCGGGCCGAAGAAGGATGAAATGCCAGAAACCGGTCCCCGGTAGCTTGTCTCCTTTCTTGTGAAGAATTGGCTTGGTAGTTTAGTCTGCCCTGTTCCCATGATGCACTGGGCCAGGGACAGACTGATTTGCATATAGCCAGGTTCTGAGCTGGGATGGTGCAGTGAGATAAATAACGGTGATGGATCAATCCCTGATCTTTGGACTGGGTAAGAGTGGTCTGCTTAATTCAGACACTCTGTTCATCACCACCCCCTTTTCTGAATCGTTTTTGGCCACTATAGGTGTGGCAGGGTATACTCAGACATGAGTCCCTTTCTCACTGCACCATCAGGATTCAAGCAAGCCGGGCCGAAGAAGGCTGAAATGCCAGAAACCGGTCCCCGGTAGTTTGTCTCCTTTCTGGTGAAGAATTGGCTTGGTAGTTTAGTCTGCCCTGTTCCCATGATGCACTGGGCCAGGGACAGACTGATTTGCATATAGCCAGGTTCTGAGCTGGGATGGTGCAGTGAGATAAATAATGGTGATGGATCAATCCCTGATCTTTGGACTGGGTAAGAGTTGTCTGCTTAATTCAGGCACTCTGTTCATCACCACCCCCTTTTCTGAATCGTTTTTGGCCACTATAGGTGTGGCAGGGTATACTCAGACATGAGTCCCTTTCTCACTGCACCATCAGGATTCAAGCAAGCCGGGCCGAAGACGGCTGAAATGCCAGAAACCGGTCCCCGGTAGCTTGTCTCCTTTCTGGTGAAGAATTGGCTTGGTAGTTTAGTCTGCCCTGTTCCCATGATGCACTGGGCCAGGGACAGACTGATTTGCATATAGCCAGGTTCTGAGCTGGGATGGTGCAGTGAGATAAATAACGGTGATGGATCAATCCCTGATCTTTGGACTGGGTAAGAGTGGTCTGCTTAATTCAGACACTCTGTTCATCACCACCCCCTTTTCTGAATCGTTTTTGGCCACTATAGGTGTGGCAGGGTATACTCAGACATGAGTCCCTTTCTCACTGCACCATCTCGATTCAAGCAAGCCGGGCCGAAGAAGGCTGAAATGCCAGAAACCGGCCCCCGGTAGCTTGTCTCCTTTCTGGTGAAGAATTGGCTTGGTAGTTCAGTCTGCCCTGTTCCCATCATGCACTGGGCCAGGGACAGACTGATTTGCATATAGCCAGGTTCTGAGCTGGGATGGTGCAGTGAGATAAATAAAGGTGATGGATCAATCCCTGATCTTTGGACTGGGTAAGAGTGGTCTGCTTAATTCAGACACTCTGTTCATCACCACCCCCTTTTCTGAACCCTCATGCTAATGAAGCACCACCTCATTAGAATCGTGCTGGCACCGCTTGTGCGCCAGTGCGATGGGTATTATAAAAGGGGCTATAGAGATGGCCTCTTAGGAAATACCAAAGTGCTGCTGGGATGCAGAAAGGAGTTCCATACAACAATTGTGCCCCAGGAATACTCTCTTTCAAATATAATTGTAAGAGCAATGAAGAAAAGTAATAATTTTAGGATTGGATCTCTCAATGAACCATCTATTAGTAACCACAAACATAAAAGCAATTATATAAAAAATTAAAATAATGATGATGGTTATTGTTATTGTTGTTATTATTATTATTATTATTATTATTATTATTATTATTATTATTATTATTATTATTATTATTATTATGTGTCAAAATGTGAATTATCACTTAAAAACGACTTTGATGCAGCCTAAACTATTTGTCTCTATAAATACAGGAACAATAATAATAATACAAAAGGTATATTTGTTTTAAGATTAATAATGATGTTTACAAGAACAATACAAAAGGGATAGTTGTGTCGTTATATTTATTACTATGTGGTCTAATATTTATTAATATTAGGAAAGTTTGCACTGTATTTGTTGGTGTTTTATTAAGTACCAACACCTAAAACAATAATGAAAATAATAAATTTATTAATAATAATAACAATACTTGTAATAATATCAGCATTAAAAAACAGCTGCTTAAGCTCTGGTGTTATTAAAATGTTTATTAACAATACAAGCTGCAGGTTATTATTATTGTTGTTTTATCAGTGATAGCAGGATACATGTTGTAGCAGTAGTAATAGTAATTATAATCAATACTGATATTAATAGTGTTACTACTACAGAGCAGCAGAAGTATTACTTCTTCTAATGATAAGAGTGATTATAATAATAATATACAACCACACTTCATGATCACCCGTAGAAGGTGGCCCTGCCAGTTTTATCCGTAGCAGCAGACATATTACTTGGTATGACGCCTCCAGCTTCATCATTGGCACAAGGGCTGGATTGATGCAGTACAACAGAGGGATTCTCCACAGGAGAGCGACCCATTGTAATGGATAATATCATTGGGTGAGATACTATGTGACAGAAGACATGCCTGGACACTCACACAAAGGATTTCATTGATTTTCATGGCCCTGTGCAATAATACATTCATCATGGTAGGCTTCACTCTCTCTGCATATGCCAGTCCCATGCTAGAGATAGTTTACGTCTTGTAGCATCACTCATGTTTTGTCTTTATTGCGCCTGGGACGGCTCCTCCACTATGGCAGAGGAGCGCTGCCCCACTGCTGCTATCCAGCAGAGGCAACAGTGAAAAATAAACTTATAATACAATTATTTTATTTTCTATTTTTTTTCACCGTTGCCTCTGCTGGATAGCTGACTCTCTATATCACACATCAGCCACCAAGAGAGAACAGGGTCCAAATCCTTGAATCACCTGGCAATGGACATAGGTCTTTGGGCAGAGACCAACCAGTTGAGTCTGTCAGCAGTCAACATCAGGGGGAGAGACAATATCCAGGCAGATCATCTTAGCAGGTTCTTTCCTTCTTCAATGAACTTCTCCATTTCTCAAAGGATATTCCATCAAATTTACAAGAGATTCGGGGTTCTGTTCCTACATCTTTTTGCTTCCAAATTCTGTCGTCCCTCACTACAGCTCAATGTTTCCAGAGAGGGAAAGAGGCAAACCTGGGGTTTAGACACGCTGTTTCTGAGATATCCCCAGAGACTTCTGTATGCTTTCCCGCCTTTTCCTCTGATACCAAGGAACTTTGGTAAAAATCCAGTAGGAATAGGTGGATGTAATCCTGATAGTCCCATATTGGCTAAGGCAGTCATAGTTTCCAATTTTGATGACTCTATTAAATGTCCTCCATGGGTACTTCCTCTGGAACTTCCTCCAATCGAGGTAGTCCTTCCTCCTCGGAGTCTGGTTCTGTTTGTTTGGATTTGAGAGGATGACCTAATTAGGTAAGAGCCTTCCTCCTAGCTTGGTAGAGAAGATTAAGAGATTGAGGAGACCTTCTACCTTGAAATCTTATTCTAGGCAACGGGAATCCTTTGACAAGAGGTGTACTTTGCATAACTTCTTGGCTCTGTCCTTTTCCTTTTTTAAGTTGTAATAGTTCTTAGTGGAGGTGTTCCACATAAATCTTTGTCTTTCCCACAATAAAGTCACAATGGTTCGGTATTATAGCCTTTTGGGAATTCCCTGAATTTCAGAGGAAGACTGATAGATTGATCAGCAGAATTTTCAGAGGCTTCTCAACATCAAGACCTTCCTTGAACTTTTCTACTCCTTCTTGGGATTTACTGCAGGGCCCAATTCACAGAAGTAATCTGAGACAAAATCCTAACTTTACGACTTTTGGTATTCATAAAAGCCATTTAGGAGTAGTAAAGTTAGGATTTTGTCTTAAGTTTGTCTGAACTTTTGGTCTTAAGACAAAATCCTAACTTTAGTTTAAATTCAACTTTCACTACAATACCATGCCATACTCTCTCTTTGCCTTTATTTAGGCTTAGATATTCCAGGTGGATTGTGGGTAACGTTAACGCTATATAGGTACACAGGAACGTGGGTAGGACTTACCAAGAACTCTTCTGTGTATTTTCTGTCGAGAGGTGGAGTCTCACCTCATGGTGCAATGAGTGGGATGAAGGCGATTATGACTACGAGTAATGAAAATTACCAGTAAGTAATTGGGCATTATAACTTTTTGCATACTTGCTTGCAGAAGCAATTACCAATCAGTATAAACTGGTAGGGTGTTCTACCTTAATATCTTAGTACGCCAATGTTGCAAAAATAATATTGTAGTAACAATAAATCATTAAACAATCATTGCGATTGTGAATTATCGCCGCTTTAGCGGCCGTTTTCGGCCGCTAAGCGGCGATAATTCTGTAGCCCTATTAGCAAGCTGTCGCTAACAGCAGTTAGCGACAGCTTGTAGGCGATAGTGAGCGGTTTGGGGCCCGCTTTGCATGTCAGCGATATTTATCGCTAATGACATGCAAAGTGGGCGTTCCCAACCTTCTAGCGACTGACAGCAGTTGCTAACATCGCTATCGCCTATTACCAACACAGGCGTAGCGTTGGAAATATTCTCGCTAAGCGCGAATATCTCCAAAAACGAACGCCTGCTCAGACCAGTTCTTAGCCATGTTATCCAATGGGAGGTGGATAACATGGCTGAGAGCATTTCATCGCTAATGCGTGAATATGGCTGTATTCTCAGCGATATTCACGCATTTCGCCGCTATCGCCGGAAAATTTATCGCTTTGGAGATAAACGTTGCTAATAGCATGCTATCTCAGCGATAAATTCCGGCGATGCTCAGCGATAAAAAAATCATTGCTAAGCCTATTTAGCGATAAATATCGCTACTTGTTGGTAATATGCCACCTCATTTCTTCTAATTTGTTAAAAATATTGACATGTTTAATATTATTTTATGTAATGCGGTTAATCGTTTTTATCTTTTTTGTAATGTGTTCTTAGTGTCATTGTTGGATGTTATCATTTTAAAGTTATGTGTTGTAATTATTTTTAGTTACTTTTTTGGGGTAGGTAACATATAAAGAAATTATATTTGTTAAGTTTTTCTAGTGGATTGTTGGGTGCAAAGTGTTTTGCTAGATTTATTTTAAACTATTTTACAATTTGTTAACTAAGCTTTTACATTTTATGTGTTTAATGACATTATAATTATTATAATTGGTTTATTATTTTTATATGCAAATAAGTGTGTATTTTTATATATACTACATTTTATTTGTTTATTATTTATTATTTTCAGTGCAATATTTGGAAGTATGTTATATATAATATTTTGTGACTTTCGAATATTATTGTTTTGGAGGTTATTGTGTTTGTATGAGAGTAGGGTGGGAGTTTTTTTATTAAGTATGCACATTATTAAAACTATTTTTGGGGGAAATGCTTTTGGTTTTAGGTAGTTTTGTAAAATGTTTAACTATTTATTTTAGTAATTTTATTATTATTATTATTATTATTATTCACCTATTCATTATATACAGAATTAGAATTGTGTGTGTTTATTGAGATTGCTAAATTATGATAATTGTATTAATTGTTATTGTTTGTGGATGATCTGGTTTGTAGCAAAGTAGGGTGAATGTGTTTTTAAATATATTTGTACTATTTTAAATTTTACATATTATTTGTAAGTTTAAATAATTTATTTTGACTTTACACATTTTATTTTTGAATTTTATATCTATATGCATTTATATGTAAGCAGGTTTCGTTTTTAATGTTTTTGTCCATTCATAATTATCTTCATTATTAAATTTATTTTTTCTTACTGCTTTTTAATATTTTGATTGTATGTATTGCGGTTATTATGTGTTCAGCAGTAACAATGACTCTGATTACGATATCGGTGAGACCGACATCGTCGTGCCATCGATCCCACCAACATCCATAACCACGGTCCGACTGCTATATTGCGATGTGGTCGGTCTGACTGCATTGCCCCGGGAGCCCATCAGGCGGTCGGTCGGCATTTCCCACAATGGAGGTACCCTTTTCCAGGCTGCAACACAAGCCTCAGTTAAAAAAGGTATGTGTCTGACCGCCACCACGGCAGTCGGATTGTAATTAGGCGCGTAATACATCTGCAACAATGGCGATCAGATGCTCGTCCGATTGCCATTGAAATCAGCCCCTATGTTTTGCTTTATCAATGTATATATTTTTTACTTTGATTCTATATAATTTTGTTTATTATTTAGGTTGGTAGTTGTGATTTGTTTGCTATCAAAACCTTTTCTGCTACAGGTCGTTTTGGTTGTTGAGAATAGTAAGTTTGACCTCTTCAAATTGTTTTGCTTTCTCTTATGTTGTTGTTTAGGCCTACATCTAGCCTATGTGTGAAATTTAAACCCATTCCCAAGTGTTTTTCCCATTTGTTTGCTTGTACCCTTTTTTGATGTATAAACTGTAAAGCGCTCTGATACCCTCGTTGGTCATGTTCGCCCTTTATAAAACTTTTCAAATAAATTAATGCTGCATTCCTTGACAGTACTCAGACTGCATTCAAAATTCGAATATTTTTAGAGATGGCATTAGTTTGGGAATTAATAAAGATATAGGAGGCATGTGGTGCCACAGAACTGTAATCAGCATCTTCTAATGAACCTAAAACAAGGCATTTGTTATGTTTTGTTACGTTAGATATTTTTGGCGTAACTTCTCTAACTATAGCATATGCATCTGTAAGGTGCATTGTACTTCTTGGAACAAACAGGGGCAATGTTCCCATTGTAATTCATACTTTCTCCTAATTTTAGCCAGTAAACAATGAGGGCCTGATTACGACGTTGGCAGTGCGGCACTGAGTCTGCCGCCGCCACAGCCCAAAAGCTGTGTTAGGAATGCCCACCAGAATAGGAGGTGTTTCCGGTCTGGCTGGCTTTTTTTTACGTTCCCTCAGCAGTGCCCCTAAAATGGACACCGCAATAGGAACGCCAAAAACAGTTCTTGAACAGCATAGAAACTCCATGACTCTGCCAGTGCGCAAAGCCTATTACTTCCTCCTTACCAACGCAACACTGCCAAGGAACCCTGGCGGCGGGGCTGTGGCGGTCCGACCACTCTAGTCATATTAGTGTGATCGGGAGACTGCGAATGTCGCATCCTCACGATTTAACAATAAATAAGCTCTCGCAACTACATATGTGTATATCAAAACAAGGTTCAATGACCAACAGTAAAAAAGAAAACGCAGAAGCAGGTTCTTTGGTGTGATACTTCTTGTTACAGCAAGTTGTTTACTTTTCTCCAGACTTTGAGAAAGATATCAATCGCCGACACGTGTTTCGTCGTGTGTGAGTGAGTCAAACACGACTCTTCAGGGCTGGTAATACAAAACAATGTGGGCAAATTTTAATCTAGACATGTAACGTTTGATACTGCATATGGTGACCTAAGTGCACTCCAACATGCAGTCTGACGTGCGTTTTGTGTTGCACATGATAGGTGAAAATTGGTGACAGTACTTGCATACTCAGGCAAGTGTTCGATCTATGGTGCTAATGTGCACGCAGTGAGTGAGATTAAGAAAAGACCTAAGTGTGGTCATGATTCACTCGTACACAGTGGTCCTGAAATTAAGAGGGTGTCCGTCGTGATGGTGAATACAAATGTGAGATGTACTACATTTTTGCTTCTGATACATAAGTCAGGAGGTGTTTGTGTGACCTCACAGCGTGATAGTGAAACGTGCCTATAAAGGGTAAAGAACCAGAGAGCACAAATTCATGCAATTTCTGATGGTCTATAAGTAATAGTTATTACCTTAAACTCCCAATACCACAGTGTGGTTGGAGTAAGTCTGGGTCTTTACAAGCTCTGTTTCAGGCTATGTAATGTTAGGGAAGCAAAAGGAAAAGAAAAAAGACTCATGAGGAGGCTTCTAAAGGAAGAAATGATTAAAAGACTTCAAAAAAGTCTTGGGCAGCACAACAACCTATTCCTTACCAAAGGGTATTCTGCGTATACATACACAGACGAGGCTAGTTGAAAGAAAGATCAATGGTAGTATCGGAATGAAGTTATCATATCCCCTTGGTAATCCTGTGGAGATAGTGTAGCGCTATATGTAAAAAAGGGGGAGATAGGGAAATCATATGTTACTATCATATTGCGCTGGTAGGTAGTTTAATACAACGTTTGATGACTAAAGGAATGTATCCTAGTGCCTGCCCAGGTGCTCTCGAAGGATCGTGAATATTAGCAAAAAGAAGGGGGGGGGGGGGGTTTCATTACCTGTGTCCCGCTATGCCTTCAGGCGGGAAGCCGGGAGGGGATTCCTATTTCGTGCCAATTTTGAGGAAACGAGTAAGTGTCCTCTGAGGCGGTGTGCTGTCGAGTAAAAATAAATTACAGTGAGAAGACTGTCCGTGGGGACCCGCGTTTAGGAGCAAGAACACTCTAAAAGTACTAGACCAAAAACGGCTAACTGTGTGTAGCACAGCGGTGTAGGAGTCGCACTTACCCGCTTCTGGCAATCCCTCCTCTGTTTGTTCCCGGCGGTCGTCTCTCGTGTACGAACACGTGACCCCGGGAGAGGAGGGATTAAATAGAATTGAAAGGACATAGAAGACGTCCTCACGGCGAAGCATTTGCCAGCGCCATTATTAAGGGGTGAATTATACAGGAAAAAGAGGGGCGTCTAAGAGTTTAGCCACGGTCTATTTACGAGGAGCAATGGCAATACACTACAATGTTCAGTGATTTAAAAAGGTGACGCTATTTATATTTATTCCTGTTCCGGAATAAAAATGTCAAAATGATACTGTCAAGGTCTGTCAGTTCCATTAGTCCCTTGTCATCTGGTCATAATTAGAGAAAACCTTAGAAAGGAAAAGTTATAGCGTCCAGCATGCAGGATCAACCCAAGTGTGGTCGGATCATTCGTAATAGGGTGCATACTCAGTAGAAAGTAAATTGACTCGTGAGAAGTGTGACAACACAAAGGGGGACGCATCATACCCCCGCATATTCGAAAGTATATGAACATGTTTATACAAAGTTTCTAAACACAATTGCGTGAAATCTGCAAAAAAGTCTAACAAATGGTTTGCCAGTCATAGATATAAGTCTGTGCGGATGGATTTCATGGCAAAAAACATTTAGCTCTATGACATAATACAAAATACAAGGTTGTCTCAATACATTAAAACACGGTAGTGGAAAAACATTTAACTCCTAAAGAGAGAAAAATCTTTTCTATTCTCTTATATCACTAACATCTTGGAGTTCAGTATTGTTGT
The DNA here is from genome assembly GCF_964263255.1 of Lissotriton vulgaris. NCBI lineage: Eukaryota > Metazoa > Chordata > Amphibia > Caudata > Salamandridae > Lissotriton > Lissotriton vulgaris. The sequence goes on along the minus strand of NW_028249489.1, from coordinate 1,516,953 downwards.
GTGGGGAAATTATGTTTTCCCAAATCTGTAAATGGTGTGCACCTAGGATCCCCCTGGTGAGATTCTAATCCCCCAGGAAATACTGTAGCTCAGAATCGTAGTTAAGCCCATGTTCTACGCTGCGTAAGCGCATGATCCATGTCGCCTCCCTACGTCTGAGCATCAGTTCACGATTGCCCCCTCTGATATTGAGGGGAATTAGATCGATTCCAAAAACACGTACTTTAATGTCGTCCTCATTTGGTTGGCATTCTGCAACATGAAGGGCTACCGGGTATCTAGCATCCCTCCTCTGTATAGCTCTCATATGTTCAGCTATCCTCTCCTTGAGGGCCCTGATGGTGCTCCCTACATATATTTTGCCACACTTGCATTCAATAATGTACACCACAAACTTGCTCAGGCAAGTAATGTTGTGTTTGATCTGATAGACCATTCCGTCATGACTTACAAAGTTTTTCATACCGTGTTTACCCCATATACACATCGAACAAAATCCACATCTGTGGAAGCCAAGGCCCCGTGTGGAGAGCCAGAACTCTACCACACTTATGGACATCCTTATTGAAAGTGCTGACCGGAAAACCGCTAAGCTACAAACAGAAATCTCTAACATAGAACAAGAGATTAAAGATCTAAACAAACCAGAGGCCACCGTAAAGAATTACACCCTACTGGATGAAATTCTGCTCAAACACCAAACAGAAATAAAAAACAGAAAGGCACGCCAAATCAAGAGGGACGAGGCGGACTACAAAAATGGGAGGGTTTACACCTTTGACCGCAAATACGACTCACTGATCCCCAGACCTAAGAATAGTTCCCAACCTAGTAGACCTGACACTTCTAACTCTGCCCACTCTAGCACCACCTCTCTGAGCTCTACTGGACTCAGTGACATTGAGAATGAGATTCTTGCAAATGCACAACCGATGAATTCAAACTTTTTTTTAGAAGTGGAGCGAGTGAGGAAGGGCAACAGAACCCAACCTCCAAAAGCCGCAGTAGACCCAAACCCCATAGGGGTAAACGCGGCAACAAGCGAGGAATATCGCAGAAAACTCAGATCGGGGACACAGAGGAACTAGCTACACCTGCTGATAGTGTCCAAGTCATTAATCTCTCCTTGATAACATTGACACCGGATATGATTTCCTTACTAAGCAAAGGTCTCAATTTCAACCCATATGCCACAGGTGATTTGTGTCAAACTAAAATTGATCTTTTCAAATTTACACGTAACCTGAAACTTAAGAAATATTTTGCGGGTTCACAACAGTCACAGAAACAACCTACCCTTGTTCCCAATGTATTTGACGATGTACCATTAACTATTAAAGATGTACAAGCAACACACCTGCTTCTTTCGTTAACTGACAGAGAAGATAGCCCATTGGAAATGGAACAGTTACTTGAAGAACTTGATGTGGAGACAGACTATAGCATAACGAGTGGTCTGAAAAGTAAATCCAGGTGGATACCTACTTTAGCAGGGGGCAACAATATTGATAACTTTCACAAACGTGTTTTGGATGACCTGGACAGAATTAACACCAGTAACCTTAACACTAAATTCAAGTACAAGGACAATCTAACTAGAGGTGAACGCTCAGCACTTTCTACCCTCAAGAAAAACCCCAGTATCATCATTAGAGAGGCTGACAAAGGGGGTAATGTAGTGGTCATGGATCTAGTTGATTACAACAATGAGATCCTTGGCCAGTTGAGTGATTGTCTTTGCTATGAATCACTCAACTACAACCCTACAGGTCCACTTACCAAGCTAATAAATGAACAACTGCTACAATGGAAACAGTCAGGTCTTTTAGATGACAATGAATATCTCTATCTCAAGGTTCTTAAACCCACACATCCATGGCTCTATACTTTACCTAAAATACACAAGGATAAACCATTCCCACCTGGCAGACCTATTGTGTCAGGGATTGGGGGTCCCACTGAAAGAATCGCTGAATATGTAGATCTCTTCTTGGGACCGTTAGTGAAAAACCTTCCATCATTCATACAGGACTCTAAACATATACTAAACATCATGGCGGATATTGAATGGCAGAAGGACACTGTACTAGTCACCATGGACGTGGTGTCTTTATATACCAGCATCAATTTAGACCTAGGAATTGCAGCTATTACCAAGGTTCTTTCCAATAGACCGGCTTCACTATGGGCACATACTAACATGTTGATTCAAATGATGAGGATCATCTTGGAGAATAACTTCTTCATGTTTGATCGGAAATGGTACAGACAGAAGAAAGGAGTAGCAATGGGCTCCAAATTCTCACCCTCTTTTGCAAATCTCTTTATGGGGGCATTGGAGGCTGACCTTATTTGGGGCACCAAAGGGAGACGATACACTGACTCCATAGTCTTCTGGGGCCGATACATAGATGACTGCTTTCTCCTTTGGTCCGGAACTGAGGAACTTCTTCATTCCTTTTTTGAACACCTCAACACCAACACTTGGGAAATCAGTTTCACCATGCATCACAGCTTAACCAGTATAGAGTTTTTAGATCTGGAATTCTATGTCAAAGACAATCATTTGCACTCGAAACTTTTCAGAAAACCTACAGCATGTAATTCTGTACTACATGCTTCTAGTTTTCATCCTGAACATCAGATACGATCAATCCCCTATGGGGAATTTCTCAGGGCCAAACGAAACTGTAGTGAAGCCTGTGAACTAGACAACTGTATCACAAACATGAAAAACAGATTTGTAAACAGAGGCTACACAAAAACCACCCTCAGAAAAGCTGAGACGAAAACAAAAGCCATCACAAGACCTGACTGTCTAAAAACACGTACTGAAATGAAATCCTCTGACCAACACGTCAGATTCATAACAGAATTTAATGCATTGAACCAACACACTAGAAAGAGTCTGAACAGACACTGGAAACTTCTAGTAGGGGACCCCACACTGAAGGATTTCATATCAGAGAGACCCTCCATCACTTACAGGAAAGGTTTTACCTTGAAAAATAAACTGAGCCCTACCGTTCCCGCAAACACCACAGTACAGAACTGGCTCTCCACACGGGGCCTTGGCTTCCACAGATGTGGATTTTGTTCGATGTGTATATGGGGTAAACACGGTATGAAAAACTTTGTAAGTCATGACGGAATGGTCTATCAGATCAAACACAACATTACTTGCCTGAGCAAGTTTGTGGTGTACATTATTGAATGCAAGTGTGGCAAAATATATGTAGGGAGCACCATCAGGGCCCTCAAGGAGAGGATAGCTGAACATATGAGAGCTATACAGAGGAGGGATGCTAGATACCCGGTAGCCCTTCATGTTGCAGAATGCCAACCAAATGAGGACGACATTAAAGTACGTGTTTTTGGAATCGATCTAATTCCCCTCAATATCAGAGGGGGCAATCGTGAACTGATGCTCAGACGTAGGGAGGCGACATGGATCATGCGCTTACGCAGCGTAGAACATGGGCTTAACTACGATTCTGAGCTACAGTATTTCCTGGGGGATTAGAATCTCACCAGGGGGATCCTAGGTGCACACCATTTACAGATTTGGGAAAACATAATTTCCCCACACAACAATACTGAACTCCAAGATGTTAGTGATATAAGAGAATAGAAAAGATTTTTCTCTCTTTAGGAGTTAAATGTTTTTCCACTACCGTGTTTTAATGTATTGAGACAACCTTGTATTTTGTATTATGTCATAGAGCTAAATGTTTTTTGCCATGAAATCCATCCGCACAGACTTATATCTATGACTGGCAAACCATTTGTTAGACTTTTTTGCAGATTTCACGCAATTGTGTTTAGAAACTTTGTATAAACATGTTCATATACTTTCGAATATGCGGGGGTATGATGCGTCCCCCTTTGTGTTGTCACACTTCTCACGAGTCAATTTACTTTCTACTGAGTATGCACCCTATTACGAATGATCCGACCACACTTGGGTTGATCCTGCATGCTGGACGCTATAACTTTTCCTTTCTAAGGTTTTCTCTAATTATGACCAGATGACAAGGGACTAATGGAACTGACAGACCTTGACAGTATCATTTTGACATTTTTATTCCGGAACAGGAATAAATATAAATAGCGTCACCTTTTTAAATCACTGAACATTGTAGTGTATTGCCATTGCTCCTCGTAAATAGACCGTGGCTAAACTCTTAGACGCCCCTCTTTTTCCTGTATAATTCACCCCTTAATAATGGCGCTGGCAAATGCTTCGCCGTGAGGACGTCTTCTATGTCCTTTCAATTCTATTTAATCCCTCCTCTCCCGGGGTCACGTGTTCGTACACGAGAGACGACCGCCGGGAACAAACAGAGGAGGGATTGCCAGAAGCGGGTAAGTGCGACTCCTACACCGCTGTGCTACACACAGTTAGCCGTTTTTGGTCTAGTACTTTTAGAGTGTTCTTGCTCCTAAACGCGGGTCCCCACGGACAGTCTTCTCACTGTAATTTATTTTTACTCGACAGCACACCGCCTCAGAGGACACTTACTCGTTTCCTCAAAATTGGCACGAAATAGGAATCCCCTCCCGGCTTCCCGCCTGAAGGCATAGCGGGACACAGGTAATGAAACCCCCCCCCCCCCCCCTTCTTTTTGCTAATATTCACGATCCTTCGAGAGCACCTGGGCAGGCACTAGGATACATTCCTTTAGTCATCAAACGTTGTATTAAACTACCTACCAGCGCAATATGATAGTAACATATGATTTCCCTATCTCCCCCTTTTTTACATATAGCGCTACACTATCTCCACAGGATTACCAAGGGGATATGATAACTTCATTCCGATACTACCATTGATCTTTCTTTCAACTAGCCTCGTCTGTGTATGTATACGCAGAATACCCTTTGGTAAGGAATAGGTTGTTGTGCTGCCCAAGACTTTTTTGAAGTCTTTTAATCATTTCTTCCTTTAGAAGCCTCCTCATGAGTCTTTTTTCTTTTCCTTTTGCTTCCCTAACATTACATAGCCTGAAACAGAGCTTGTAAAGACCCAGACTTACTCCAACCACACTGTGGTATTGGGAGTTTAAGGTAATAACTATTACTTATAGACCATCAGAAATTGCATGAATTTGTGCTCTCTGGTTCTTTACCCTTTATAGGCACATTTCACTATCACGCTGTGAGGTCACACAAACACCTCCTGACTTATGTATCAGAAGCAAAAATGTAGTACATCTCACATTTGTATTCACCATCACGACGGACACCCTCTTAATTTCAGGACCACTGTGTACGAGTGAATCATGACCACACTTAGGTCTTTTCTTAATCTCACTCACTGCGTGCACATTAGCACCATAGATCGAACACTTGCCTGAGTATGCAAGTACTGTCACCAATTTTCACCTATCATGTGCAACACAAAACGCACGTCAGACTGCATGTTGGAGTGCACTTAGGTCACCATATGCAGTATCAAACGTTACATGTCTAGATTAAAATTTGCCCACATTGTTTTGTATTACCAGCCCTGAAGAGTCGTGTTTGACTCACTCACACACGACGAAACACGTGTCGGCGATTGATATCTTTCTCAAAGTCTGGAGAAAAGTAAACAACTTGCTGTAACAAGAAGTATCACACCAAAGAACCTGCTTCTGCGTTTTCTTTTTTACTGTTGGTCATTGAACCTTGTTTTGATATACACATATGTAGTTGCGAGAGCTTATTTATTGTTAAATTGTCTTGTCTTTGACTTGTTTAGACGGTTAAGGAGGTTTTGCCGTCTGCTCTTTACGCACTACACAACGATACTCTTGCTTTTCACACACCTTGTAACGTTTTAGCCCAGGCAGTGCGCCCCCCTAGTCCTAATTTTCTAAAAACCCCATGTTCAGTTTGTCGCATCCTCACGAGTCTGGCATGCCGTGGACTGCCAGACTCGTAATCGGGCCCTTCGTTGGAAGTCAACTTCATTTTCTGAAGGATTTGTTTGACACCACCAGGAGGAGGCAATATCCATGGGAAGATCGGGGCTAAATGTAAAGCAGGTTTGTCATGCATTACAGAAGAACTGACATATAGGTTTGTCTAAAATGCTCTATGCAGTGACTCTGCAATGATTCTCCTCAAAGGTCTACCACTAAGAAGCCTTCTTGGTAACTGGACGTTTAATGAAATGAATAATATATGAAGTAACCCTGGGCTTAATGGGCGTAGCGGGGCTACGTGGAGGTCCACGGAGTCTCAAACAAACTCCATGGAACTCCGTGGAGCTCCTCTACACCACCCGCCTCCACCCCCACTATTACAAATAAGTATACATTAATTAAAAATACATTTAAAACCAACTACCTCTGTACTGTGGTGTGCCTGGGCTGCAATCCTCATCTTCCTTGCCATATCGGTAATCCTAGTGAAAACTGCGCATGGGCGTGCGCCCGCGCATGCGCATTTCTTGTGAGAAATGCGCGGGTGCATGCGCAGTTTTCCCCAGGATTACAGATACGGCGAGGAAGATGAGGACTGCAGCCCGGGGACGCCGCAGTCCAGAGTTAAATGGTTTTAAATGTATTTTTAATTAATGTTTACTTACTTGTAATAGTGGTGGTGGAGACGGGGGCTGGCCAAGAGTTGCCTTCTCCGCGTTCTCTGAGGAACGCGGAGAAGGCAAATCTCTGCACACTCCACGGGCAGAGCTGAGGACTTCGCCTGGGGTTAATCTGAAGTTTCCATGCTGAATTTCACATACTTATTGAGTGTTGATCATAGCAAAACATACATGCCTACTAGGTCACGAACCTGAATTTTCACATTTGCGGATGTGAGTTCTCGTCTGGTTTATTTCATGAAGTTTACAATTTCCCAGTTTTTGTTGCCTTAAAATAATGTGCTATCAAAATATTGTGCTGTGGCACCAAATGATTGAAGGAATGCTGAATAAATCAAACATTTGTAGAGTAGTTCCTATATTCCCAATAGGCTTTGCGCATTGGAATAACATAAATGATAGTTTAGACGTAGGACTGAAGTCAACTAGGTCTCTATTGAGTATGTTAGACTTAATTGTGAATGCCAGCTAGCTCAGAGGTCACTAGAAACTTTCTCGAATAAACAAGAAGGGATTAGTTTCTGACAACCATATAACATGACAACTTTGTTCCCTAAGAATAAGGAATATATCTCCAGAGTCGCTGAAACAATAGATGGCTATTTCACTAAGTCAATCGTGAATGCTTTGTTTCACCAGAAGTGCATAGAAATAGAGAGACGGGCGTTTTCAATAAAAAGGGTATTTATTGAGCAGTCTTCTTTTTCATGCAAGAGAAGTTAATTGCAACAATCGTAATACTTGCTATGAAGTAAAGTGCGTACAGTAAAAGGGGTATTATGAAATAATACTGTAAAAGCATTTGTATGGTTTCTAAGCCATAAGATACTTAAAATAGATACAATACATACAATGATAAATAATGACTAAAAGTACTCAACTGGTGCATCTAAAATACGCCTACCCCGTTGTACCTAACCTAAGTCTAGCACAAGGGAAGAAGTAAGTGAGGTGTAGCTTGAGTTAAATAGTTTCTGCCAAGAATCTATCCAAGAATTCTCTCTGGGTCTAATCAGCTCTGTACCTTGGTTATAGAATGAAGGAGGTCTTGTATCTCTCTCTCAGGACTCGATCTCCCAGTAACCCGCAAGGGTAGCAGGAAAACACTGGAGCTGGATTTCTCGGCAGGAGAAAGACAGCGTCTCTCTCAGTGCGTCAGCTGGAGGGTCGGCTTTCTTCGGCACTCGCTACAGCAGGGCGTCGGGCAAGTAGTTAGTCGATCTGCTCCAAACCACCCTGTGTTTGTTAGGGCAGATGTGGGTATATTTATACTTGGAAAGTGCTGAGTTTGACGTAAGGGTGGACATAATAATGTCACTAAGAACTCGAAGTTCTTTACACGCTCCAGGAGTTCTGGGACAAATCAATACTGAAGCAGGGGGAAGTCCCGTACTGCTGAAGGCTGGTTGTCTTCAAGAACTCGTTGTACTCTAGGAGCTTAGTGGAAGTAGCCATGCCGTATTTGGACTGCATTGGCTGTGCCTAAATATGGTTATGATTCTTATGCCTATATAAGGATATGATAAGTTATACCTATATAAGGGTACTAGCAGCCCGCCCCAGCGTTGCCCGGGGCAGAAGGGGGCTGGGGGCAGCATTTCAGGCTTGTGGCCCCTCCCGCCCCGGCCCCCTCCCACCCAGAACACTTACATTTTTCACTTTGACTGCACTATAAAGAAAGCTGAAAACGTGACACTTTTGTAATCCCAAACAATAAATCGATCTCCTATTCTGTCACCCTTTAAAAGAGCACCATACCGCCGTGGCGTGGCTCAGTGTTCCTCTCTCGGCTATACCACCGTTAGCCTAGTGAACTTATCAGTTATTTCCCACTGTTCAATGTCTTCCTCGGCTGTCGCTTTCTCACCAGTGCAGTACGTCTCTCAGTTGTGCCTCGTTCAGTCCTTTCATTCCCGACCCTCCCCTCCCCTCTAGTGGCCCCATCCCAGTAGCACTTACTCCGGTCGATAGATTCTTCACTATCAGGCTGGACATGATGCTCTTTACAGGAATCTTGCCTTCTTCCACTACTGTTACAATTCTCTCACGTTGGGTATGGGCGCTGCCATCTTTGTTTCCTTCTTTGCCGCTCGTCACCGCTCCTCCCCGCCTGTCGTCATCAGGCACGTTTCTGTCATTGCTACGTCGCGGCCAGCGCTACGTCGCGGCCGGCGCTTCTTTCAGGGGACTACTTTGTTTTTAAAGTTACATTTTTAAATTTACATTTTAGTTTAATTTTATCTAGTCTATGTCCATCTACACACCCTGACAATTTCAAGGATGTATTGGGTGTGTGGATTGGCGCTGTGGTTCCCGAGTTTACCTGGCCAAAAGGTTTGTGTTCTTTCTTTATAATAGTAGTATAGATGAATCGGGAAAATTACACTAGAGCCCTAGATACGTTGCAACACATTCACCCCCAGTCAAGTGATCTGGGTTAAATCCATTGGTATTTTGCTCACTACTGCACCCCAGTTTGGACCCAGCCATATGCAAATCAGTCTTGACCCTGCCCCTCATGTCCCGCCTGAACTGCCAAGCCGGATCCTGCCTAGACCGGAAACAAGCATCCTGGGACCGATTTCTGGGTATCACCCTCCATCAACCAGGCTAGCTTGTATCCAGAGGCACAATGAACAAGGGGTCCACGTCTGGGCACACCCATCCCACTTAGGGTGAAAAATGCTATGGCAACAAATGATGGACGGAATGCTGAATAAATCAAACATTCAGCCCCAGTCAAGATATCTGGGTTAAATCTATTGCTCTTTTGCTCACTACGCCACTCTAGTTTGGACCCAGCCATTATTACATCAAGCTGCAGTTCGACTTGTCCTGTTAGGTGTCCCTCAAGTCAAATGCTTTTTTATTTGACTTATGAGGGGCAACTAGTAATCACTCACATAGGGACAATGTGCACACTCCATGTTCACAACACATCAAAAACCAATTAACTGAAATCATACACCACACCTCCCGACACCATCTCAAATAGTCCTGCTCCCATCACATATGAGTCTACACTCCACGTATACCTACAAGACACCAGTTTCCATTGACTCTACACTTATGTGTGTCAGCTCAGCACATGCAACATGAACCCCGGTAAACACACATGCAGCTAGGCTGCACAAATACATTTACTATCACTCCCCTGTGTGCTAATAAAGAGCATAGAAGTGACACAGGCTCCAGTGGCCTCTGCATGATAGATGGACAACCTACATACCTGTGCACCTGCACCACATTCTGTACAACACATGTCAGACACAGACAAACCACATAGATCCCTGCATCACTATTACAGCTTTGTGTGACCAAGCTAACATCATGCATAGCTGAAAAGGACAACATCATTGCTCAGGCTCAAATCACAAAACACAAAAGATACTTATGCCCAATTACATGAGGGATGTGGGTGAATACATGAAGTCAAAGCACACACAGAGACAACACTTTATCAACACGATGTAGCCTGACCAAAGCAGGTTGCCATAACTGTCAATAGGTTGATAAAGCACTGGGCTAGTCAGCCCACATCAAGCTTCTCAAACAGGAGCATCTGCAGAGACTGGAGTTTTTGTAGGAAAGGGGGTTTTGAGGTTCCGTGATTCTGAACCCGTTTCATAAATTCGTTATGATTTTGGTAATAGTGGACCACATATGGCGAGTGCGGGAAGTACGAGTGTTTTCGTCATGATCAAGTGATGGATTCACTATGAAATTAGGGATTTCGTTCCGAACCTTTGGGTTCCATTTTTGTGTACGGCAGCCATTTTGTGGTTGCCCTCACATAGGCCGATGACTACGGCTGAGCGAGTCCTTGGGACACGTACACCTTTAGCTGACTTCTGTGTGACCTGAGCGAACTGACTCCGTTGCCCGAAGCTAACTTGCTGAGCCAGTTCCTTGTTCGGCAGCTGGTCAGATAGAAATCAAAGAGCAGGACATTGCTGAGTTTATGTAACACGCACACACCCTTCTATCTTACTTCTCATCTGTTTCTGTTCCTTCTTTATGGCCTATTTTATGGTTTTGGTTGTGGTCTTTATTATGGGTTCATCCGGCCTGTCCGAGCAAGAATGTTGGGTTTTCCCGTGTAATTTTTGGTGGGCTGGACAAACTGAAAAGTGGGCTTGTCTTTATGTGATATCTTTTGCAATGTCATCTGTGATTGGATAGTTTGTAAATAATTGGTGTTTGTCAGGAATGTGATTTTTGGCATAAAAGACGATGTCTCGCAATACGAAAGTTGTGCAGTCTCTAGCGAACCACCCGTGTCGTGCTTCGTAGACCCCTGTTCCTGGTTGCAGCCAATAAATTTGATCTTTGACGTCACCGAGAAGTATCCTGTGTCTCTGTATACCAAGACAGGTGAACTCGAAGACATCGGGCGTTTCCCCTGGCGCCGCTGGGTTCTAAAACCCGGTTCTTCAGTTGGCACCCAACGTGGGGCGACTTCAGTGGTACCGGTCCAAGCCTGAAGATCGTGAGGAGCTTCGTGAGAAAATTCTGGAGGAAGGGCAACCACTTCATCGACCCCTGTATGTCGTCGTGGTCCGAAAGTCTTTGCTGCGAGGTTCCCCGCTTTCCGACGGCTACGAAGGATTGCTGCCCTGAGTGTTCCCCTGTCTTGGACCCCCCTTTGATGATTTGTAGGGTGAGACGATAGACGGGTCTTCTAGTGACGTCATCGATATTTCAGTTAAGTATGAGTGGAGCGTCTCCCAGTCCTTAGTTTTTGGGTATCCCTTGGGATCTTTGATTTGGAACTTGCAAGCGCCAAAGCCGAGGGACTCGTGTATTTGCAAGACTATCGAGTTTGATAATCCCTTGAAGTTTGAAGCTAGACTAGTGAGCAAAGATGCCTGGTCTTAGCAGGCTTGGAAAGATATTTTGTTGTGGTTGTAATAGGGATTCCCGATTGGAGGATTCGTGTCCGATACCTCCGATTGGAACTCCGACCTATGAGCTCTATTTGAAACATGGCGTGGGCCCCATCACGTATAATAAAGTGTGGGTTCGCTACACTAGAAAGGATGGTGTCTTAAAATGACCCCAACATGGTAGTTATGACACAGAGATTTTAGATAATTTAGAAGTTAAACTATTTAAGAAGAAAGCCCGGCCGGCGATGTTTGACTCTTTCCGCCTCTGGCGAAAGGAAGCCAAACAGAAGGAAATTAAATTAGCGAAGAAAAATAAAAGAGAGAAGGGTATATCGATAATGCAGGCTGCTATACAGTTTAAAGATAACGAAGAAGAACAAGCGAGTGAGCAGTTGCATAGGCAACGTAAAATGGCAAATGATAAATGTTATCCAGCCTTGTCCCCTCTTCAACAAAATGAAACAAAGGACATTGAGAAGGATCCTTTATTGTCACATTTGTTGAGTTCTCCACCCCCTTATGTGCAGAGTGCTACAGCACCTCCGCAACCTTTAGTTGCACACCCTCTAGTTTTGCCTCTAGTTGTGCCTCCGGTTGTTGTTCAACCGCCAGCTCCTCTTCAGTTGGCTCCTATTCCTCTGGTGCAGCCTTCTCAAGGGCCGCCGACTTTGCTATCCGTTCCTCCTCAAATTCCTACGACTTTGTCTCCTGTATTGACTACTTCCTCTGATGTTCCTTCTGATACTACTTCTACGTATACTTTGTCTCATCCTGTTTTTCCTCCTGTTCTTGAGACAGCTTCTCCTTCTGTTCGACAGAGAATGACTGATACTGTTACTGGTCTTTTATCTCCTTTCTTTGGGTCATTGAGTATGACCCCTGTTTCAACGTGTAAATAGTTGCATAGCCAAATGCCTGGTCCCGAAGAGCGAGAAGTATTGGATCATTTAGCGCATAAATGGGTTACTATTCCTTCGAGATACGATTTAGAGTCTGTTATGGGTGTCTTCCGTCAATGGGAAGCACTGAAGCAAAGGTATGTTTTTGATAAGATGTGTACTTTCCTTCGTGAAGAATGGGAAGATGGCGATTGGGACAGACTCCTTCTGAGTTGTTCCGTGTACAGTCTGAATTTGCGAAGGGAACTATAGTGGGTCTTGATGTTGAACGAGCAGTTGCGACATTGTTGTCATTTAGGAGCGAGTCTCCTTCTCAGCCGTTGTTTGAGCCTGATCCTTCTGTTAGGAGAAAGGTGCGACAATATCCGATGAGAGAGGTTCCTCCGGTATGGAAGGAAGCAGTTCAGGTTAATGTTAATCAGGGTATTCAAGCTGTACCGGCTCATTTTCAGCGCGTTTGGGTACGTGTTCCGTGGAAGCGAGCTGAAGTTTTGGCCCTTAAGCAGACTCTGCCTGATCCTCGTAAAAATCCTGCAGGGTACTATAAGGAGTTATCACAGACAGCAGACTCATGTATTATGAATCTAGCCGATATAGACATGTTGTTTGGAAATGTGGTTCCACATCCTTTATGGGGATTGATTCGTCATACGGATCATGCGCAAGAGTTAGGTGATACATGGAATAATATCAGTGCTGCAGATGGTCGACAAGGTGGTGGTGCTAAACCTGAGCCTTTAGTTGCAGAACTCCCTGGTAGGATCATTACTTATATGAAGACTCTAATGCCTGCTATGCGAGTGAACTGGGATAAGTTGTCTGCATGTAAGCAGAAGAAAGACGAAAGTGTGTCTGATTTCTTCACTAGGTTTGAAGAGACGTTTATCGACCATAGTGGTCAGGACATGAGTACGGAAGGTGGTCAACGGTTGTTCGTCGATAAGTTCGTGCATAATTTGCTTCCCGAATTGTGTAATTAGTTGAAGGATTCAGAGAGTTCATGGGCTGTTTCTTCGTCGGCGCAGATATTGGCTACTGCACAATATTACGAGAATAGAGATAAGGATGAGAAAGATAGAGCAGACAAGAAGACTAAAGATTTGAAGGCGAAGGTTCTTTTGCAGCAAGCGTTTCCGCCTTGTAATAATCAGCGCAATTACCAGCAACATCAGCAGTTTCAGAAAAACTCGCATAGGTTCGAGTCTTCTCAACCGCGTTTTCCTGTAGGCCCTAATCAGTGTGCATATTGCAAAGAAGAGGGTAATTTCAAGAATAGTTGTCCGGTTCTGTTACAGCGCACGAATGGTGCTTCTGGTTTGAGAGGTCGAGGTGTTCAGCAGGCTCCGAGAGGTAGGGGACGTGGTGCGTTCTCCCAGAATGCACGTTCCTTTCCTCCACAGAATACGATGAATTGTTTTGATCAACAGAATGGTGCATCTGCTAGGACGACTCAGTGTTATGCGGATGACTACTATGTCGAAAGTGAGAATGTTGACAGTAATGATTGCTAGGACAGCCATAGACAAAGAGAGGGAGTTGTGTCAGTTCCAGTAGATCAGAGTGGACCTTATGTTGAAGTGATTACATCAGGTGTGTCAGAGCCTTTTCTGTTGGATACTGGTGCTGCGAAGAGTTCTATCATGCACTCTAAACTCCCTGGCGCACCTTTGTCTGGCTTAACGACTGTTTCAGTAGGTTTTTCTGGCGCCCCAGTTTGTAATCCGGTTTCCAGTCCTTTGTCTCTTTCTGTTGGACCTTGTGAATTCGAAGCACCCCTCATTCTAACAACAGATTGTGGTGAGAATTTGTTGGGATTAGATTTGTTGAAAAGATTGTATGCAACACTAATTGTTCTCCTTCAGGAGTACAGCTTACATTGGGTAAGCGAGTGATCTCTCCGATGTATTTGTCCAAAGATCGACTTCCAGTTGAATTGTGTTCGCTCCCTGATACTCTTTGGGCTACTGGTCCTAATGATGTGGTTCTTTTGGGGATTCCACCTTATGTTGTGACGTTGAAAGCGAATGTTAGATTGCTACGTATTCCTCAATATCGGATCTCTAGTGATGGTGAAAGAGCGCTTCTAGCGATCATCTATGATCTGACCGATAAGGGTGTGATTGAAGAAACGAGAGGTAATTTGTGCAATAGTCCGGTTTTGCCTGTTCTGAAGCGTACCGATTCTTTGCAACCGCCTGTATATAGGTTTGTGATCGATCTCCGCGAACTGAATAAGATTGTTATGCCACATTTTCCTGTTGTTCCAGATATTACTGCTTTGTTGACTATGATTCCAGCTTCTGCTACTTGGTTTTCGGTGATTGATTTGAAGAATGCTTTCTTCAGCATCCCGATTGCCGAGGAGAGTAGAGATATTTTTGGCTTCTCTTTAGGAGGCCAAAGTTTCCGGTTCAAACGCGCTCCTCAAGGTTATTGTGAGAGTCCATCCATCTATAGTCAAGCTTTGAAAACACAACTTGATGTGATTGTCTTACCTGATGGTGCTGCTCTTATTCAGTATGTCGATGATTTGTTAGTTGCTGCTGATAATGAGGAGATTTGTAAAGAAGCTACTTTGTCGTTGTTGCGTCATTTGTCTGACTTCCATCATGAAGTGTCACTTTCGAAGTTGCAGTATTGTCGACGAGAAGTGACCTACTTAGGTCATCTCTTATCGAAGGAGGGAAGAAGGTTGACCCCAGAAAGAATTCAAGCAATTGCGAGAATGAGTGTGCCAACCACGCAGAGAGAAGTGCATGCTTTCTTGGGTATTACGTCGTATTGTAGACAGTGGATTCCGAATTTTTCGCTCCTTGCGAAGCCTCTGTTAGCCCTTACTGTCAAGGATACTCCAAATCCTATTGCTTGGACTGACGAATGCCAGAAGAGTTTTTCAGAATTGCGTGATGCGTTGTGTTCGGTTCCTGTGTTGGGTACTCCCTACTACAGCAAGCCTTTTACACTCTATGTTCACGAGAGAGAGGGATGTGTATTGTCAGTCTTGACAGAGCAGTTCGGCGATAAGCAATGTCCATGTGCGTATTTCTCGTCGACTTTGCATCCGGTAGCTAGAGCATTGCTGAGTTGTTTGAGAGCTACAGTAGCAGCGGCTGTTTCTATTCGACAGTCTGCTGGTTTGGTGATGGATAATACTTTGATTGTGATGGTCCCACATGCAGTGGATACCTTGTTAAACAGGACCAAGGCACAGCACTTAACTAGTGCTCGATTGTCAGGTTACGAGTTGACACTCTTAGCGAGTCATGTGCACATAAAGAGATGCAATACATTGAATCCAGCTACGTTGTTGCCGATTTCTGTAGAGACAGATGTCTTTGAACAGCATGATTGCTTTCTTAGGACAGAGGAGGAAACAAAAGGGAGGATAGACCTTAGGGACACTCCTCTTGCAAAGTGTGATGGTACCTTATGGGTAGATGGTTCGTGCTTCAAGCTTCCGAATGGTGATACGACTGCGGCATATGCTGTTATGACTTTGCATACGATTGTTGAAGCTGCACGTATCCCACATAATTCAGCTCAAGCAGCAGAGTTGATTGCATTGACAAGAGCGTGTGTGTTGTCGAAAGGGAAACGAGTGACTGTGTATACCGACAGCCAGTATGCGTTTGGTGTGGCTCACAGTTTTGGACGATTGTGGAGGGAACGTGGGTTCCTCACGTCGCATGGAACGAGAATTCAGCATGGTCAGCTGGTGAATGAACTTCTTGAGTCACTTACGTTACCGATGCAAGTTGCGATCGTGAAATGCAGTGCACATAAGAAGGTTACGGATGACGTTGGTCGTGGTAATGCGTTTGTGGATGAAGTTGCCAAAGAAACGGCGAGAGATGTGATGAGTCGAATGTATGTTGCGGGTCCGGCGAGATGGGTTCCGGATAGAGGTATGTGTGAAGATACGATAGAGAGTGTGAAGTCAATTCAGGCTGAAGCTACGGAGAAAGAATTGAGTGAATGGAGTGAGAGTATGGGTAAATTGGATTCAAATGGTTGTTGGATTGAGTTGTCAGAGCATCAACGATGGTTGTTACCTGATGCGTATGTGCTTGCAGTGGTTACAATGGCTCATGGAATGGCTCACATTAGTGCGAACGGGATTTGTAAGTTGTTGGCTCCAGTATGGCAAAATGCTGGAATTCCTAAGTGTGCAGAGAATGTGGTCAAGAATTGTATGGTTTGTCTGATGTATAATCCTGGTAAGGGAACTCCAACTCCAGCTGGTCATTTTGCGCCTCTGACGTATCCGTTCGAGGTTTTGCAATTAGATTTCATCCACATGGAGAGATGCAACAACTTGAAATACGTACTCTTGGTTGTTTGTGCCTTTTCGAGATGGGTAGAAGCATATCCCCTGAAAGATAATACTGCCTTGTCCACAGCTAAAGCCCTCGTTAAGGAATTTTTCCCTAGGTTTGGTTTTCCGAGAATGGTCTGGAGTGACAATGGGAGTGAATTTGTGGGTCAAGTGATGAGAGTGTGTGATGGTTTAAGTATCCGACAGAAGTTCCACGCTGCAAATCACCCCCAATCAGCTGGTTTGGTAGAATGCTATAATGGCACCCTTAAATTGAAGTTGGCCAAGATTCAGGCGAACTCTGGTCTCCAATGGCCCGATGCTTTGCCATTAGCACTTTTGTCAACTAGGATGACTGTACATTCTCGAGTGGGACTTAGTCCATACGAAATCGTTTTTGGTCGCACGGCAAATATATGGGGAGTGCCGAGGCCGACCAAATTCAGTGAGATTGAACACCCTGTATTGCTTGACTATCTGTATGATTTGACAGCTAAATTGTGTGTCTTACACCAACAGGTTCATGATACACTGCCACAAGCATCTGATGATCCAGGACACGCCATCGAACCTGGTTCCTGGGTCCTGGTCAAGAATTTTCAGCGGACAAAGAACGATCAGCCCCGCTGGACCAGACCCTATTTGATGCTATTATCTACGCGATCTGCAGTGCGAGTGCACGGGAAAAAGAACTGGATCCACGGCGTACATTGTAAGAGAGCTCCTTTGCCTCTGCCGTACGATCGGTGGGTCCAGGAGGGTATTCCTGATTCAGAAACTGATACCGTGCCTCGTTTTCTGCCTTTTAGCGATGCACGTTTAATTGGGACAAATTCTGAGCGTGAAAGCGACGATCTTCTGCAAGAAGCTGTGCCTCCGTCAGTTCGATTGGACACCACTGAACCTGAACTTTTGTTTCGTGATCAGATATTGCCTGGTAAAGGCCTTTATAATTTGCGACCAAGGGTCGTGCAACTAATAAAGAAATAAATTCTTTTCTTTGCTATTTTTGAAACTGAGCTCTCCCATCTGAGAAACTGTTTTGACCGATTTTTGTTTTTCGAACAGCCATCCGGGTTCAGCTGTAGGGTTGCGGTAAAAAAGACTCAGAGCGTACTGCCGTGTAGACACAAGGTCGACGGTTCTGGTTTGGTCTAGGGCGTTCCCTAGGACATTCAGAGGTACACTGAGCGAATCGAACCAACTGCCGTGAACAGCACGGTTAGAGGATGGAGTTTTTCGAGATAGAGAGACCTGTTGATTCAATGAGCTTTAAGAGCAAAATGTGCAAAATTATGAGTAGAAAGTGTTTCTTAATATTATGACTTTTTATGCAACTTAGTCTGATGATGTTTTTGGTAGGATACATTACTTTCTCTTTTCAGGTGACGTTTGCACCCACTACACAACCTATGCCTTCTTCTACTGTTTCTTTGCATTCTTTTCACCCTCTGCCTGAACATGAGTCCATTAGGAGATTGGAATTCGTTAATAACTCTTTTGTTCAACTTCTACACCAACACCAGCTAGTAGTGAACACGACTAATTGTTGGGTGTGTGGCCTTATGCCTCATACTACTGATAGAGGTATTCCTTACCTGGTCTTGCCATTTAGCTATAATGGTTCTGTGTGGGCATACAGAACGATGTTCATCTATGCTCGTGAAGTTTACCCCCTGCGTTCTGTGAAAGACAATCCAAAGAATAGTGCTCTAGTTAAGGGAATAGTAGATATGATTAGAGGAATTGACTCCTATGAGACTATCCCGAAAGATGAGACACTAGCGTATATCGGATGGAACGTGACTGGATATGGAGTTAGTCTGAGTGGAAACCAGCGAGCGAAAAGATCTTCCCCGATTTGGATCGTACCCCATCAGGGTCATTTCTGTCTGCAAGATAATGGCAAGAATCCGAGAGCTCAGTTAGAGAAGAGTATCTGCACTGAGACGTATGTTTTTGCTTCCCAGTCTTCCCCATCGTTTTTAGCAGCTAAGGGTACCTATTTTGTCTGTTATGATAGAGCGTACACATGGTTGCCCCCTGATTTCTCAGGCACATGTTTTGTCTCGTTCCTGTTGCCTCCTACGTATACAGCTGCGGTAGATTACCATAAGATGAGAGTTATTAGAGGTGTCTTCAGTAAGGAAGATACTGCAGGACAAGAATTAGGAGATTTCTTGAAGGGTTTTCTGCCGTTTTGGGGACCTATGGTTAACAGTAGGAACATTCGGCAATTGACGAGAGTGGTTGAGTCCACCATAGTCGAAACTGCCGGTGCCCTTAGTAACTTGACTGCTGAGCTCCAGTCGGATCGCCTTATGACTCTTCAGAACAGAGTTGCGTTAGATGTCTTACTTGCAGATAGAGGAGGGGTATGTAAATTGATTCAATCGAGCTGCTGCGTTTTCATTCCAGACAACGCTCCGACAGTGTACCAAGCCATTTCCAAACTACATAAGATCTCCGAGTCCATACATGTGGACGAAGGAGATTGGTCGTTGATGGGATGGTTTTGGGGATTGTTATCCACTTGGGGATGGAAGATTCTGATGATCATTGGGATGGTTTTAGCTATCCTTTTCCTGTTCTGTCTTTGTGTACAGTGTGCTCCTACTACGTGTGGCCTTTGTGATACTTTGTGTGCAAGGAGACCTGTCCAGAGAGAGGTACTAAGTACTAGGATGATGCTACAGCAGCATCTGGATGATCTGATGAATATAGACCTGGATTCAGACTGACGTGAGTTTGGGTTATTGCCTATGTAAGGGCAAAAGGAGGGGCTGAGGTTCCGTGATTCTGAACCCGTTTCATAAATTCGTTATGATTTTGGTAATAGTGGACCACATATGGCGAGTGCGGCAAGTACGAGTGTTTTCGTCATGATCAAGTGATGGATTCACTATGAAATTAGGGATTTCGTTCCGAACCTTTGGGTTCCATTTTTGTGTACGGCAGCCATTTTGTGGTTGCCCTCACATAGGCCGATGACTACGGCTGAGCGAGTCCTTGGGACACGTACACCTTTAGCTGACTTCTGTGTGACCTGAGCGAACTGACTCCGTTGCCCGAAGCTAACTTGCTGAGCCAGTTCCTTGTTCGGCAGCTGGTCAGATAGAAATCAAAGAGCAGGACATTGCTGAGTTTATGTAACACGCACACACCCTTCTATCTTACTTCTCATCTGTTTCTGTTCCTTCTTTATGGCCTATTTTATGGTTTTGGTTGTGGTCTTTATTATGGGTTCATCCGGCCTGTCCGAGCAAGAATGTTGGGTTTTCCCATGTAATTTTTGGTGGGCTGGACAAACTGAAAAGTGGGCTTGTCTTTATGTGATATCTTTTGCAATGTCATCTGTGATTGGATAGTTTGTAAATAATTGGTGTTTGTCAGGAATGTGATTTTTGGCATAAAAGACGATGTCTCGCAATACGAAAGTTGTGCAGTCTCTAGCGAACCACCCGTGTCGTGCTTCGTAGACCCCTGTTCCTGGTTGCAGCCAATAAATTTGATCTTTGACGTCACCGAGAAGTATCCTGTGTCTCTGTATACCAAGACAGGTGAACTCGAAGACATCGGGCGTTTCCCCTGGCGCCGCTGGGTTCTAAAACCCGGTTCTTCAGTTGGCACCCAACGTGGGGCGACTTCAGTGGTACCGGTCCAAGCCTGAAGATCGTGAGGAGCTTCGTGAGAAAATTCTGGAGGAAGGGCAACCACTTCATCGACCCCTGTATGTCGTCGTGGTCCGAAAGTCTTTGCTGCGAGGTTCCCCGCTTTCCGACGGCTACGAAGGATTGCTGCCCTGAGTGTTCCCCTGTCTTGGACCCCCCTTTGATGATTTGTAGGGTGAGACGATAGACGGGTCTTCTAGTGACGTCATCGATATTTCAGTTAAGTATGAGTGGAGCGTCTCCCAGTCCTTAGTTTTTGGGTATCCCTTGGGATCTTTGATTTGGAACTTGCAAGCGCCAAAGCCGAGGGACTCGTGTATTTGCAAGACTATCGAGTTTGATAATCCCTTGAAGTTTGAAGCTAGACTAGTGAGCAAAGATGCCTGGTCTTAGCAGGCTTGGAAAGATATTTTGTTGTGGTTGTAATAGGGATTCCCGATTGGAGGATTCGTGTCCGATACCTCCGATTGGAACTCCGACCTATGAGCTCTATTTGAAACATGGCGTGGGCCCCATCACGTATAATAAAGTGTGGGTTCGCTACACTAGAAAGGATGGTGTCTTAAAATGACCCCAACATGGTAGTTATGACACAGAGATTTTAGATAATTTAGAAGTTAAACTATTTAAGAAAAAAGCCCGGCCGGCGATGTTTGACTCTTTCCGCCTCTGGCGAAAGGAAGCCAAACAGAAGGAAATTAAATTAGCGAAGAAAAATAAAAGAGAGAAGGGTATATCGATAATGCAGGCTGCTATACAGTTTAAAGATAACGAAGAAGAACAAGCGAGTGAGCAGTTGCATAGGCAACGTAAAATGGCAAAT
The DNA here is from genome assembly GCF_964263255.1 of Lissotriton vulgaris. Lineage (NCBI taxonomy): Eukaryota > Metazoa > Chordata > Amphibia > Caudata > Salamandridae > Lissotriton > Lissotriton vulgaris. The sequence continues at coordinate 1,495,767 of NW_028249489.1, read as the reverse complement.
GATAAATGTTATCCAGCCTTGTCCCCTCTTCAACAAAATGAAACAAAGGACATTGAGAAGGATCCTTTATTGTCACATTTGTTGAGTTCTCCACCCCCTTATGTGCAGAGTGCTACAGCACCTCCGCAACCTTTAGTTGCGCAACCTCTAGTTTTGCCTCTAGTTGTGCCTCCGGTTGTTGTTCAACCGCCAGCTCCTCTTCAGTTGGCTCCTATTCCTCTGGTGCAGCCTTCTCAAGGGCCGCCGACTTTGCTATCCGTTCCTCCTCAAATTCCTACGACTTTGTCTCCTGTATTGACTACTTCCTCTGATGTTCCTTCTGATACTACTTCTACGTATACTTTGTCTCATCCTGTTTTTCCTCCTGTTCTTGAGACAGCTTCTCCTTCTGTTCGACAGAGAATGACTGATACTGTTACTGGTCTTTTATCTCCTTTCTTTGGGTCATTGAGTATGACCCCTGTTTCAGCGTGTAAATAGTTGCGTAGCCAAATGCCTGGTCCCGAAGAGCGAGAAGTATTGGATCATTTAGCGCATAAATGGGTTACTATTCCTTCGAGATACGATTTAGAGTCTGTTATGGGTGTCTTCCGTCAATGGGAAGCACTGAAGCAAAGGTATGTTTTTGATAAGATGTGTACTTTCCTTCGTGAAGAATGGGAAGATGGCGATTGGGACAGACTCCTTCTGAGTTGTTCCGTGTACAGTCTGAATTTGCGAAGGGAACTATAGTGGGTCTTGATGTTGAACGAGCAGTTGCGACATTGTTGTCATTTAGGAGCGAGTCTGCTTCTCAGCCGTTGTTTGAGCCTGATCCTTCTGTTAGGAGAAAGGTGCGACAATATCCGATGAGAGAGGTTCCTCCGGTATGGAAGGAAGCAGTTCAGGTTAATGTTAATCAGGGTATTCAAGCTGTACCGGCTCATTTTCAGCGCGTTTGGGTACGTGTTCCGTGGAAGCGAGCTGAAGTTTTGGCCCTTAAGCAGACTCTGCCTGATCCTCGTAAAAATCCTGCAGGGTACTATAAGGAGTTATCACAGACAGCAGACTCATGTATTATGAATCTAGCCGATATAGACATGTTGTTTGGAAATGTGGTTCCACATCCTTTATGGGGATTGATTCGTCATACGGATCATGCGCAAGAGTTAGGTGATACACGAAATAATATCAGTGCTGCAGATGGTCGACAAGGTGGTGGTGCTAAACCTGAGCCTTTAGTTTCAGAACTCCCTGGTAGGATCATTACTTATATGAAGACTCTAATGCCTGCTATGCGAGTGAACTGGGATAAGTTGTCTGCATGTAAGCAGAAGAAAGACGAAAGTGTGTCTGATTTCTTCACTAGGTTTGAAGAGACGTTTATCGACCATAGTGGTCAGGACATGAGTACGGAAGGTGGTCAACGGTTGTTCGTCGATAAGTTCGTGCATAATTTGCTTCCCGAATTGTGTAATTAGTTGAAGGATTCAGAGAGTTCATGGGCTGTTTCTTCGTCGGCGCAGATATTGGCTACTGCACAATATTACGAGAATAGAGATAAGGATGAGAAAGATAGAGCAGACAAGAAGACTAAAGATTTGAAGGCGAAGGTTCTTTTGCAGCAAGCGTTTCCGCCTTGTAATAATCAGCGCAATTACCAGCAACATCAGCAGTTTCAGAAAAACTCGCATAGGTTCGAGTCTTCTCAACCGCGTTTTCCTGTAGGCCCTAATCAGTGTGCATATTGCAAAGAAGAGGGTAATTTCAAGAATAGTTGTCCGGTTCTGTTACAGCGCACGAATGGTGCTTCTGGTTTGAGAGGTCGAGGTGTTCAGCAGGCTCCGAGAGGTAGGGGACGTGGTGCGTTCTCCCAGAATGCACGTTCCTTTCCTCCACAGAATACGATGAATTGTTTTGATCAACAGAATGGTGCATCTGCTAGGACGACTCAGTGTTATGCGGATGACTACTATGTCGAAAGTGAGAATGTTGACAGTAATGATTGCTAGGACAGCCATAGACAAAGAGAGGGAGTTGTGTCAGTTCCAGTAGATCAGAGTGGACCTTATGTTGAAGTGATTACATCAGGTGTGTCAGAGCCTTTTCTGTTGGATACTGGTGCTGCGAAGAGTTCTATCATGCACTCTAAACTCCCTGGCGCACCTTTGTCTGGCTTAACGACTGTTACAGTAGGTTTTTCTGGCGCCCCAGTTTGTAATCCGGTTTCCAGTCCTTTGTCTCTTTCTGTTGGACCTTGTGAATTCGAAGCACCCCTCATTCTAACAACAGATTGTGGTGAGAATTTGTTGGGATTAGATTTGTTGAAAAGATTGTATGCAACACTAATTGTTCTCCTTCAGGAGTACAGCTTACATTGGGTAAGCGAGTTATCTCTCCGATGTATTTGTCCAAAGATCGACTTCCAGTTGAATTGTGTTCGCTCCCTGATACTCTTTGGGCTACTGGTCCTAATGATGTGGGTCTTTTGGGGATTCCACCTTATGTTGTGACGTTGAAAGCGAATGTTAGATTGCTACGTATTCCTCAATATCGGATCTCTAGTGATGGTGAAAGAGCGCTTCTAGCGATCATCTATGATCTGACCGATAAGGGTGTGATTGAAGAAACGAGAGGTAATGTGTGCAATAGTCCGGTTTTGCCTGTTCTGAAGCGTACCGATTCTTTGCAACCGCCTGTATATAGGTTTGTGATCGATCTCCGCGAACTGAATAAGATTGTTATGCCACATTTTCCTGTTGTTCCAGATATTACTGCTTTGTTGACTATGATTCCAGCTTCTGCTACTTGGTTTTCGGTGATTGATTTGAAGAATGCTTTCTTCAGCATCCCGATTGCCGAGGAGAGTAGAGATATTTTTGGCTTCTCTTTAGGAGGCCAAAGTTTCCGGTTCAAACGCGCTCCTCAAGGTTATTGTGAGAGTCCATCCATCTATAGTCAAGCTTTGAAAACACAACTTGATGTGATTGTCTTACCTGATGGTGCTGCTCTTATTCAGTATGTCGATGATTTGTTAGTTGCTGCTGATAATGAGGAGATTTGTAAAGAAGCTACTTTGTCCTTGTTGCGTCATTTGTCTGACTTCCATCATGAAGTGTCACTTTCGAAGTTGCAGTATTGTCGACGAGAAGTGACCTACTTAGGTCATCTCTTATCGAAGGAGGGAAGAAGGTTGACCCCAGAAAGAATTCAAGCAATTGCGAGAATGAGTGTGCCAACCACGCAGAGAGAAGTGCATGCTTTCTTGGGTATTACGTCGTATTGTAGACAGTGGATTCCGAATTTTTCGCTCCTTGCGAAGCCTCTGTTAGCCCTTACTGTCAAGGATACTCCGAATCCTATTGCTTGGACTGACGAATGCCAGAAGAGTTTTTCAGAATTGCGTGATGCGTTGTGTTCGGTTCCTGTGTTGGGTACTCCCGACTACAGCAAGCCTTTTACACTCTATGTTCACGAGAGAGAGGGATGTGTATTGTCAGTCTTGACAGAGCAGTTCGGCGATAAGCAACGTCCATGTGCGTATTTCTCGTCGACTTTGCATCCGGTAGCTAGAGCATTGCTGAGTTGTTTGAGAGCTACAGTAGCAGCGGCTGTTTCTATTCGACAGTCTGCTGGTTTGGTGATGGATAATACTTTGATTGTGATGGTCCCACATGCAGTGGATACCTTGTTAAACAGGACCAAGGCACAGCACTTAACTAGTGCTCGATTGTCAGGTTACGAGTTGACACTCTTAGCGAGTCATGTGCACATAAAGAGATGCAATACGTTGAATCCAGCTACGTTGTTGCCGATTTCTGTAGAGACAGATGTCTTTGAACAGCATGATTGCTTTCTTAGGACAGAGGAGGAAACAAAAGGGAGGATAGACCTTAGGGACACTCCTCTTGCAAAGTGTGATGGTACCTTATGGGTAGATGGTTCGTGCTTCAAGCTTCCGAATGGTGATACGACTGCGGCATATGCTGTTACGACTTTGCATACGATTGTTGAAGCTGCACGTATCCCACATAATTCAGCTCAAGCAGCAGAGTTGATTGCATTGACAAGAGCGTGTGTGTTGTCGAAAGGGAAACGAGTGACTGTGTATACCGACAGCCAGTATGCGTTTGGTGTGGCTCACAGTTTTGGACGATTGTGGAGGGAACGTGGGTTCCTCACGTCGCATGGAACGAGAATTCAGCATGGTCAGCTGGTGAATGAACTTCTTGAGTCACTTACGTTACCGATGCAAGTTGCGATCGTGAAATGCAGTGCACATAAGAAGGTTACGGATGACGTTGGTCGTGGTAATGTGTTTGCGGATGAAGTTGCGAAAGAAACGGCGAGAGATGTGATGAGTCGAATGTATGTTGCGGGTCCGGCGAGATGGGTTCCGGATAGAGGTATGTGTGAAGATACGATAGAGAGTGTGAAGTCAATTCAGGCTGAAGCTACGGAGAAAGAATTGAGTGAATGGAGTGAGAGTATGGGTAAATTGGATTCAAATGGTTGTTGGATTGAGTTGTCAGAGCATCAACGATGGTTGTTACCTGATGCTTATGTGCTTGCAGTGGTTACAATGGCTCATGGAATGGCTCACATTAGTGCGAACGGGATTTGTAAGTTGTTGGCTCCAGTATGGCAAAATGCTGGAATTCCTAAGTGTGCAGAGAATGTGGTCAAGAATTGTATGGTTTGTCTGATGTATAATCCTGGTAAGGGAACTCCAACTCCAGCTGGTCATTTTGCGCCTCTGACGTATCCGTTCGAGGTTTTGCAATTAGATTTCATCCACATGGAGAGATGCAACAACTTGAAATACGTACTCTTGGTTGTTTGTGCCTTTTCGAGATGGGTAGAAGCATATCCCCTGAAAGATAATACTGCCATGTCCACAGCTAAAGCCCTCGTTAAGGAATTTTTCCCTAGGTTTGGTTTTCCGAGAATGGTCTGGAGTGACAATGGGAGTGAATTTGTGGGTCAAGTGATGAGAGTGTGTGATGGTTTAAGTATCCGACAGAAGTTCCACGCTGCAAATCACCCCCAATCAGCTGGTTTGGTAGAATGCTATAATGGCACCCTTAAATTGAAGTTGGCCAAGATTCAGGCGAACTCTGGTCTCCAATGGCCCGATGCTTTGCCATTAGCACTTTTGTCAACTAGGATGACTGTACATTCTGGAGTGGGACTTAGTCCATACGAAATCGTTTTTGGTCGCACGGCAAATATATGGGGAGTGCCGAGGCCGACCAAATTCAGTGAGATTGAACACCCTGTATTGCTTGACTATCTGTATGATTTGACAGCTAAATTGTGTGTCTTACACCAACAGGTTCATGATACACTGCCACAAGCATCTGATGATCCAGGACACGCCATCGAACCTGGTTCCTGGGTCCTGGTCAAGAATTTTCAGCGGACAAAGAACGATCAGCCCCGCTGGACCAGACCCTATTTGGTGCTATTATCTACGCGATCTGCAGTGCGAGTGCACGGGAAAAAGAACTGGATCCACGGCGTACATTGCAAGAGAGCTCCTTTGCCTCTGCCGTACGATGGGTGGGTCCAGGAGGGTATTCCTGATTCAGAAACTGATACCGTGCCTCGTTTTCTGCCTTTTAGCGATGCACGTTTAATTGGGACAAATTCTGAGCGTGAAAGCGACGATCTTCTGCAAGAAGCTGTGCCTCCGTCAGTTCGATTGGACACCACTGAACCTGAACTTTTGTTTCGTGATCAGATATTGCCTGGTAAAGGCCTTTATAATTTGCGACCAAGGGTCGTGCGACTAATAAAGAAATAAATTATTTTCTTTGCTATTTTTGAAACTGAGCTCTCCCATCTGAGAAACTGTTTTGACCGATTTTTGTTTTTCGAACAGCCATCCGGGTTCAGCTGTAGGGTTGCGGTAAAAAAGACTCCGAGCGTACTGCCGTGTAGACACAAGGTCGACGGTTCTGGTTTGGTCTAGGGCGTTCCCTAGGACATTCAGAGGTACACTGAGCGAATCGAACCAACTGCCGCGAACAGCACGGTTAGAGGATGGAGTTTTTCGAGATAGAGAGACCTGTTGATTCAATGAGCTTTAAGAGCAAAATGTGCAAAATTATGAGTAGAAAGTGTTTCTTAATATTATGACTTTTTATGCAACTTAGTCTGATGATGTTTTTGGTAGGATACATTACTTTCTCTTTTCAGGTGACGTTTGCACCCACTACACAACCTATGCCTTCTTCTACTGTTTCTTTGCATTCTTTTCACCCTCTGCCTGAACATGAGTCCATTAGGAGATTGGAATTCGTTAATAACTCTTTTGTTCAACTTCTACACCAACACCAGCTAGTAGTGAACACGACTAATTGTTGGGTGTGTGGCCTTATGCCTCATACTACTGATAGAGGTATTCCTTACCTGGTCTTGCCATTTAGCTATAATGGTTCTGTGTGGGCATACAGAACGATGTTCATCTATGCTCGTGAAGTTTACCCCCTGCGTTCTGTGAAAGACAATCCAAAGAATAGTGCTCTAGTTAAGGGAATAGTAGATATGATTAGAGGAATTGACTCCTATGAGACTATCCCGAAAGATGAGACACTAGCATATATCGGATGGAACGTGACTGGATATGGAGTTAGTCTGAGTGGAAACCAGCGAGCGAAAAGATCTTCCCCGATTTGGATCGTACCCCATCAGGGTCATTTCTGTCTGCAAGATAATGGCAAGAATCTGAGAGCTCAGTTAGAGAAGAGTATCTGCACTGAGACGTATGTTTTTGCTTCCCAGTCTTCCCCATCGTTTTTAGCAGCTAAGGGTACCTATTTTGTCTGTTATGATAGAGCGTACACATGGTTGCCCCCTGATTTCTCAGGCACATGTTTTGTCTCGTTCCTGTTGCCTCCTACGTATACAGCTGCGGTAGATTACCATAAGATGAGAGTTATTAGAGGTGTCTTCAGTAAGGAAGATACTGCAGGACAAGAATTAGGAGATTTCTTGAAGGGTTTTCTGCCGTTTTGGGGACCTATGGTTAACAGTAGGAACATTCGGCAATTGACGAGAGTGGTTGAGTCCACCATAGTCGAAACTGCCGGTGCCCTTAGTAACTTGACTGCTGAGCTCCAGTCGGATCGCCTTATGACTCTTCAGAACAGAGTTGCGTTAGATGTCTTACTTGCAGATAGAGGAGGGGTATGTAAATTGATTCAATCGAGCTGCTGCGTTTTCATTCCAGACAACGCTCCGACAGTGTACCAAGCCATTTCCAAACTACATAAGATCTCCGAGTCCATACATGTGGACGAAGGAGATTGGTCGTTGATGGGATGGTTTTGGGGATTGTTATCCACTTGGGGATGGAAGATTCTGATGATCATTGGGATGGTTTTAGCTATCCTTTTCCTGTTCTGTCTTTGTGTACAGTGTGCTCCTACTACGTGTGGCCTTTGTGCTACTTCGTGTGCAAGGAGACCTGTCCAGAGAGAGGTACTAAGTACTAGGATGATGCTACAGCAGCATCTGGATGATCTGATGAATATAGACCTGGATTCAGACTGACGTGAGTTTGGGTTATTGCCTATGTAAGGGCAAAAGGAGGGTCTGAGGTTCCGTGATTCTGAACCCGTTTCATAAATTCGGTATGATTTTGGTAATAGTGGACCACATATGGCGAGTGCGGCAAGTACGAGTGTTTTCGTCATGATCAAGTGATGGATTCACTATGAAATTAGGGATTTCGTTCCGAACCTTTGGGTTCCATTTTTGTGTACGGCAGCCATTTTGTGGTTGCCCTCACATAGGCCGATGACTATGGCTGAGCGAGTCCTTGGGACACGTACACCTTTAGCTGACTTCTGTGTGACCTGAGCGAACTGACTCCGTTGCCCGAAGCTAACTTGCTGAGCCAGTTCCTTGTTCGGCAGCTGGTCAGATAGAAATCAAAGAGCAGGACATTGCTGAGTTTATGTAACACGCACACACCCTTCTATCTTACTTCTCATCTGTTTCTGTTCCTTCTTTATGGCCTATTTTATGGTTTTGGTTGTGGTCTTTATTATGGGTTCATCCGGCCTGTCCGAGCAAGAATGTTGGGTTTTCCCGTGTAATTTTTGGTGGGCTGGACAAACTGAAAAGTGGGCTTGTCGTTTTGTGATATCTTTTGCAATGTCATCTGTGATTGGATAGTTTGTAAATAATTGGTGTTTGTCAGGAATTTGATTTTTGGCATAAAAGACGATGTCTCGCAATACGAAAGTTGTGCAGTCTCTAGCGAACCACCCGTGTCGTGCTTCGTAGACCCCTGTTCCTGGTTGCAGCCAATAAATTTGATCTTTGACGTCACCAAGAAGTATCCCGTGTCTCTGTATGCCAAGACAGGTGAACTCGAAGGCATCGGGCGTTTCCCCTGGCGCCGCTGGGTTCTAAAACCCGGTTCTTCAGTTTGAAGACAGAGATCCTGCTCACCTTATACACACCATGAGCTCAGGATATGTCACAGATGAACACACTGCAATGAGTGGATTTCCCTACAGTGGGAGTTCAGATGTGGCAAGCTTGTTCTTGGCAGGGGTCTACCATGTCATAAGGAATCTGCATGGCCATCCTAGACGGTTGCACTTCGAAAGACTAGTACAATGTCTACAAATGTCAGCCCTACCTATGTGCAAAAGTGTAAGTCAAAGATGGTAGGTTGGGAAAAGCATGTCACCCTCATGGGCCAAAATGTTGTGAATTATACAACCTGCAAATGTAGACAATGATGACTCAGATATATACTGTAATGGAACACATATGCCATGGACCACATGCAGTCTATCCCATCACCATGCCATTGTATGCCCACAACAAGATTTGCACATCATTGACACTTGACTTATTAAAAATGTGTGGTCCATGGAAAGCAACTGTACAAATAAAATAACCTGCTTTATTCAGCATTTGTGATGAAATGGAAAAATAAATAAATAACAATAAGGACAATGGCCAGTCCAATATTGAGAGTATTGTAGGGGGTCATGCCTATAACTCCTCCATTGCTTGCCTGCACTAAAACCACAAGGGGACATCTTCCCTTGGAGGGGCATCTTTGGGGGTATGCCAGGCACCAGAGGGACAGGACTAAGGTGTACTGGTTTGGGTTTTGGCAGGGATGGGATCTTGTGTTGTCTGGGGCTCCAATGCAATGGACTGCCCAGATTGAGTGGAGGCACACTGCAGTGGACTGGTCAGATTGAATGGGTTGGTGATCCACTGCAGTGGACTGGTCAGATTGAGTGGGGGCACACTGCAGTGGACTGGTCAGTTTGAGGGGGTGAGTCCTCCACTGCAGTGGACTGGTCAGATTGTGGGGGTGGATGCTCCACTGCAGTGTCAGGAACAGCCTGAATGGGGGTGCTGTTGGAGGGGAAGTGCTTGTGGTAGGGGGCGGGCCTGAGCTTCTTGGGGGTGGTGTAACAGTGGGTGCGGAAAAATGGGATGGGGTCTGAGGTGTAATCTTTGGGAGGGGGGTCTGGGACCGGGAGGAAGTGGATTTTGTGGGGAAAGTGTGGGATGGTGGTGGGGTTTGGGACTTCTTTGATCTGGGGGATGTACAGGTAGGTGTATGTATTCTTACACTTACGGGAGGGTGTGCGTTCAGAGGTGGATCTCCTCTTTGTGCCTGGGAGTTTCCTCTTCCCCTTGCTTGTGTGGTCTGATGGATCAGTGGGGAAGAGGCCAAGCTCACAGAGGAAAACACGCTGGGAACAGGGGGTTTGGTGGTTGCAGGAGTGTCAAGGGTAGGGGATTTGGAAGGAGAGGTAGATGAGGAATGTGGAGTAGTTGTGGATGGGTGTGTGAGTTTTTTGGCCCTTTCCACGGTGTGTGATGTCAGTCCCCTGAGTGTACATGCTTGTGTGTTTGGACTTTGTTTTGGTTGGTTGTGTGCTGCTTGTGTCGGTTATGTGTGTGAATGTGCCTGTGTGAGTGTGCTTGGGTCAGGTAGGGTAGTGGGGACTGTGGATGGGGCAGAGAAAGGAGGGGTAAGGTACTGCTGCAGGAGAGACAGTGCTGCCATCAGTGAGGAGGCCATGGCCTGATTTGATCGCTGTAGGGCAGACATGTCTGATGAGATGCCCTCCATGTATAACACCAATTGGGTCAAAAGACTGGTATGTGCAAGGAGGACAATCACCATGGATGTCTGCCCACATGGATCTGTTTTAGCAAATGCACAGCCTCCACACTCGGGGCAGCAGGGGTGACAGATGCAGGGGTATGGTGCCTGGCCCAAAGGAGACCTATTCCCTAACACAAGAGGGTCCATGGGCACCTGGAATGGGAGCAGCTGTGAGGATGGAGATGGTGGTGGTGGTGGGGGCAGACTCTGATGTTGTGGGCTCTGATATGGGAACACCCACCACCGCAAGGAAGTCAACACTGGAGCTTGATTGGTCTTCGGCAGCTGTAGATGCTTCCGACCTGCCCTCAGTGTGTCTCCCCTCACCCTCCGTGCCACTAGGTCCCTCCTCCTCTTCCACAGTGGACCCAGTCTCGCTAGCCGCTACCCCTTGGTCCGTGGAACTGTATCCTCCAGTAGCCACTGATGATGCTGTGAACAAGAATGAGAAAGAGATTCACATCATTCATCTGCATAGACCTGACACATGAGTATCATCACAACACATCACAGAGCAAGCGTATGCATGATTTTCACGGCAAGTTTTGAATCATAACACATATGTGAACATGGCACTTGTCAGTCTGCCAGTAAACTATGGTTCCCAGACACATGTTGGCATGTGAGACATCAGTTAGATGTATGTCAAATACCACAAAAGCCATGTCAACTACAACACTATTTGGCAGGTGGTCTAATCTGTAATGCTCCCGAGGGTCATGTGTCATTACATACCTGTCTCATCTCCTGCAAAGGAGTCTGTAACTGACACAACAAATAGAATTTAAAATTTGCAATGTTAAACATACTACCATCCCCAGTCATCATGATGGGCAACTATGTCTTGAACGTCAATGCTCTATTGTTCTGCATGTATGACAACTGCCAAGTACAAATACAGCATCCTCTAAAACATTTATGTGCCACACTATGCAACTGGCCTGTCTGGCTGAACAGTCTATACGGACTCTTGGTAGAGGACCGGTACATCTCAGGTTTACAGTCAGCACTGTGTCACAATCCTGTATTTACTGCTTCAAGCCACATCTGTATGTGTCAAGTATACATGTCCCCTACGTGCTAGACACAATTTTAACCCTTTGACAAGCTCATGTTGTTCGACTTTGCCATCGGAGTATGTGAATTAAAATTTCTGTCTGCATGAACATTTTACAGCTGTCAAGAACAAAGTAATGCAGCATACACATAGTTGTTTAAGCCACCAGTTTTCACAGTCAAGGCAGGATACACATATCAATATGATTTGTCTGAGGCATACACATTGACCTCACCCGCTGCACGGATGTATAGCATTGTTTACGCACACCTGTGTGCACCAATAGCACCATTTTGCACATAAAATGTATGTACCACACTGAGTACAGGTCATACATCAGTCAATGTGCTGACAAATGTCAGACAATTACATCACTCATGATGGTCAACTCCATGCACATGTTTTTATTTTGTGTTGATCACATGAACTGTGGAGTACAGCCAATACACAGGATCTAAGTGACACACATGTCACAGACAGAAAGGGACACACCTAGGCATCAGATGTTAATGGGGCATAGTTATATTTTGCCACAGAAGTATTGTTTTAGTAGACCGACGACCTGTGAGAAGGTTACTAAGTTGAAGGAGTTCAACATTCATGTTAAAAATAGTTCAGCAACATGGCACATACTCACCCCCTCCTTGCTGCTGTTGGCTAACCTTGCTGCTGTCTGGCCTTAAACTGCCCATCCAGGTCAGGGATGACCACTGTCAGTATCCGAAGCATGTTAGGGATCATGGTCCGTCGATTTTTGTGAAGAGGTGACAGCTTCAGCTAGACCCTTGCAAACCTCTGTATCCAGCCACAGAGGTCCTGCCACCTCTTCTGGCAGTGGTGGACGCACCATCTGAATACCCCCATGGATCTTACTGCCCCGACAATGGTATGCCATATTTCAGCCTTCTGATGGGCGTCGACCAGTAAGGATGACATGGTGACACACCATTACTCCATATGCTACATGTTTATGCCTCACACACTTCTACATATAGGGCATGGTCAGAATGGCAGATAAGGTGTAAGGGGTAGGTAAGTGTCATCATGGGCAGTTGTCCTGTGTGCAATTCTCCCTCAAAAACATGAGAACAGTGCAGAAAAGTCAAACCCAGTACACACACTTTTACATTAACTATGTTTGCATGCTTGCCCTGGGGGGAAGTTAGTAGGGTATGCTTTTACACATGGCCTATAATAACCACTCACCTGCCCCCCTGGTTTCCCATACAGCCGCCTGTACTGCATGTACTGGTTCCCCTCTTCTCTGAAAGCAGGTGCCCGCTCCCAAAGGATACAGAGACAGTAGCAGAGAGATGTTGAAGAGCAGTAAAGTTGCATGTAGTGAAGGCAAGTGAAGTCTCTTGAGAACAGACAGACTTATATCTGTGCAGCAAAGGTGTACACGTTCCATGCGTTCAAAGCGATAGGTCTGAGTCATTTGTATTATCCGAATTTATCCAATCCATAAATTGCATGCATTGGACATGCCTACCATGACGTTCAAAATGTACGCATCCAAACGCTATTGAGTTTGATACCTTGGTGTTGTAAGTTAACCGATTCAGATTTGTAGACGAAGCGAAACGTGCGTCTGTCGCCATGACGATCAACAGCCAATGTGTGTGTCCGGCTTCAATATGGCTAAGGCATCCTTTGAATACTCCCCTGCAACGTTCACCATGACAACCAACAGCCAAAGGATGCGTCCGGCTCGGTTCGGATGCGGCTCACGCGTCCATTCAATGCTTATCTATGTCACTCAGCATTACAGTAAACAGCCAAAGGATGCGTCCGGCTCAGTTCGGATGCGGCTCACGCGTCCATTCAATACTCACCGCGTCGTTCAGCATTACAGTAAACAGCCAAAGGATGCGAACCACACGTTTCGGGTGAGACTGACGCGCCCTACACTAATCGGTCAGCAGGGCAGACAGTATAGCATATATTGATGTTCTGCTGCTTTACATGTGTGGGTACAGTGATTAACATGTCATATTGGACATAGTACTTGATAGCTCACACTCCCATGATGAGCCAAGCTTGATGGGCACATAAAACATTGTTTGTGAGGCACATCACAACAGTGAGTGACCACTTCACAGTTCACCCTCCTAGGCTTGGACACAGTCCCAGGGGATCATTGGGTGAACACGGGTTATGTCCACACACATTCACGGCTTTGTTGGACTGTGTTTTAGAAAGTGCATTGTGATAAGTTATTGTTAGTGAATCAACAGTGTCTGAGTCTTGTACAACGCAGAAACGGGAAACGGGTCTAGCGCTGGGTCTACTATGGCATTGAAGTCCCCCCCTATGATCGTGTCTCCCGCCGGGAGATTCAAAAGGAATTCCCCTAGTGCCGGCAAGGCTATGGAGTGTAGGGCTGGAGGAATATAAACGGACACTACGTTCAAGAGTTTACCCTCCCATTGCCCATGGACCGCTGCGAATCGGCCTTGATCGTCTACCTTGTGTTATAGCATTATAAAGGGTAAGAGCTTTTCACTAGGACACCCGTCCCTCGTGACCCCGCCGTGAACTCTGGGTGCGCCGCCATTTTGTAGCCTCGTCTATCGAGTGCACGGCATGCGGTCCCTGTGAGGTGTGTTTCCTGTAGTAACACTATTGCGGGGCCTTGGCGCTTAATCGCTTGTAGGACCAGCCCTCTCTTTATTTTGTCCCCTAAACCTCTAACATTCCATGTAAGTAGCCGAAGGGGAGGCACCGCCACGGAGCGCGGCTCGTCTTCAGTGGCTACTGTGTGGGATATGTGTGCCATCATGTGATCTTCTGAGCATGACCGGTGCCCGCATCAACTGTGGTATCTTGCGTCCATTGCCGTCTGAGGGTCTGCGTGGGTAGAGTGTGTCGTGGTGCAGCATAGCGATTATATCTTGAGCCAAAACCAACAAATCTAACTTCCCCCCCTCCTCCCCCTTCCTAGTGTGTCGAACTGTGTGTCTAGTTTTAATTTGCATTTTCTGTTGAACAACCAAACAACCCCCCCCATGCCGCCCCCTCCCTGCCTCCCTGCTTAACGGACCTGGAACTGCCCGCCCCCCCCCCAACTCAGCAGAGTGCTTCTCCCAACCCATAAACAGTTACTTGCTTGCTGGGGTGAAGTGTCTCCCGGAGCTGACGGCTCCCCTGCCCTCTCCGGTTTCCCCCGGGTCAGTGTCCAAGCTCGGCCCCATCTGCATGTCTCTTGAAAGTGTTATCATTGTGTCGGGAGCTCATTCTTCCACCCCGTCCTCTGTTTCAAGGTGTTCTTGTGCAGGTGACCGGGCCGTGTCATCTCTGCCCGAGGCTTGGGATCTCGATTGGCTGCCTCCCTGCTGGTGCCGGTTAGTCCTATTTGAGCGGCGGGGCAATCCTACTTGTAGCCATCCCTCCAGCCAATCCCGGGCCTCCTCAGATGTGTCGAAAAACCATACCTTGCTGTCCGCCACCACTCTCAGTCGTGCTGGAAATAGCATAGAGTACGACAGTTCCCTAGTTCCTTCTTGACTTCAAGGAAGGTCCTCCTCCTACGCGATACCTCCGCAGTGTAATCCGGGAAGAAAGCGAGTGTGGAGTTTTGAATTTGTATCGGTGCGGTCACTCTCGCCGCTTGCAGGATGGCATCGCGATCGGGGAAGTTGAAGAGTCTCACTAATATCGGTCTCGGGGGGGCCCCAGGCTTGGGCTTGCCTCCCGGGACTCTGTGCGCTTGTTCCACGGAGAAGAATTGTGACAGTCCCTTCGGTTGAAGCTGCGTCTTGATCAGTTCTTCCACATATAGGTCCATGGCGCGGGTGCCTTCCGATTCCGGCACCCCAATGATTCTTACGTTGTTTCTTCTGGAGCGCCCTTCCTGATCATCCAACTTGACTTTTAGTGCCTTATTCTCCGCCGCGACACGATCCATTGCTATTGGTAATTCCGATACATCCTTCACTAAGGATTTTGTGACTACCTCGACCTGTTTCACTCTCTCGCCCATTTTCTGAAAGTCCGCACGCAGCAGGGAGACCTATGTAGCTATGGATCCCACCGTCGCCTGCACCTGTGCCAATATCTTCATTACATCTTCGAGCGTTGCTTTCTTGGAACCCTCACCTTCAGGCGTTTTCCCCATGGATGTGCGAGGATCCGACTGAGAGGGGGCATGTTTGTCGTAGGCGAATTTTTCCAGCCTGGATTGCGGTTCGTTGCTTCTCGGGCCCCGGCCTGCCATGGTTATTTCCAGCGGTGCCTGTTAGCCGCTTTCTCTGCAGTGCTTTTCAGGGGTGCCTTTTCCAGTCTGACTCTAGGTTGTTCCGCAGTTTGTATGACTTCTTACTACCCTAGCGCACCGAAATTTGACCAATGGCTGTGCGTCAGGGTGTCGTTAGCGGCCGTCGCCTCAGGTCTTGCCCGGCATCTCTATTATAAGATCACTGGCCTCAGTCCCCCCTCCTACCAGGGCCGTCCAGGGCCTCGTTCTCTGTTATAGCCGCCGGGACTGTGTTTATCTCGTGTAAGCACTTCTTTGTCACACACCGGCTGCTGGAAGGTTCTGTACCAGGGCACCCTGCTTCCCCACCAAGTCGTTCGTGCCCATTCGCCTGACTCCCCACTGTCTTTGTGCCGTGCAGTGCCTTCTCTTCACTCGGGCGTGAGCCCGTAAGAGCACCCGGATGAGGCCGCGTTGGTTAAGAGCGCAGTCTGGTACCTCCACAGTATTGCTGAGTAGCTCGTCGCTGACCCCCGGCTGCTGTGTGGAGAGGCGGGACCAGCGCCCACCGCAATTCACTGTGTCTCTTGCCCCCGGTGTCCGGGCTAATCGCGCTGTGAGTGCACCGCAGTCTCCAGCGGTGATTATAGGGAGTGGCTGTTGGCTACGTCTCCCGGATCGGGTAAGTGCCCCTTACTCCTCCGTTTCCGCTGCAGTGCGTGATGGGGCTACAAGTTCTCCAGGGCCCCGGTCAGCTTTATGTCAGGCGTTCCTCCGCTGCCCACCCCGTCGGCTCGACTCTCACCGGTGTTGGTAGGTTGCAGTGGCACTTGGGAGGGGAGAGGGAGGGTCCCGGTCGCCGCCTCCGCCGATTTGTATCGGGAGTCCGCAACCAGCGCGGACTTCCGGTTTCCTCCTGCCCTGTCACCTGCACTTCCGCCCGGCCTCTAAGGATACTGGAGCACGGTGCGTCAGCCAGCTCAAGGCCCTCTGTAGACGGGTGCCTCAGCGTCACTCCCCGGCACATGATTTTCACCGGGGTTTCGCCGGTTGAACTCCGCTCGGTCCTGGACCCAGGTTCCTCCGGTTGGAGGCTACAGCTTGTCGGATTAGTGTGCGGATTTCAGTGGGGAAGCCGCCTCACTCACTGAGCTTCACGGCTATGCCACCGCCATGTTCCGTCGCTAGCCACGCCCCCACGCAGAATTTTTTAAATCTCATTAGACGCTTTGATGAGGGCGGTTTCCATGCCATGTCCCCTTCTGAAGCCAAATTGGGTGTCATCTAATAGATGGTATTGCTCGATGAAATGTACCAATTGGGTATTCATAATTTTCTCTGCAATTTTTGCTGGTAAAGGCAGAGATGCAATAGGTCTGTATCTGGCTGTGTCTGCTGGGTCAAGGTTGGTCTTTTTAATAAGGGGCTTAATAGCTGTCTTTTTCCAGATGGAGAGGTATATACCAGTTTTAAACATTGAGTTAAGTATGTTAGCCAGATTGGATCCGATGATAGCAGGGTTAAGTTTAAGGGTGGCAGGCGGGCATGGATCTTCAGGGTATCCTGATTTCATAGAAGAGATGAGTGATGAAGTCAGGGGAGACTTGGTTGGATTCTTCAAAGGTTGGGGAGTGAAGAGGGTGTACGATAGTAGAGTCTGGGAGAGCAGGGGAGCCAATGGAAATGCAGGGATCACTGATGTCAACTAGGGGTGTGGATGAAGAATTATTTAGTGCAAAGTTATTGTAAATGGTGCAGACTTTCTCTGTGTGGCCAATGAGTTGCAAAGTGTCTGAGTAGCGGTGATGGGGGGGGGGGGGGGGGGGGTTGATCATTGCCCCGAAAGTTTGGATACCACTTGGAAGAGTTGTTTGGCAGGATTTTTTTATAGATTCAATTTGATTACAGTCAAAATACTTTTGGCTGCAATCAGGAGGCGTTTGTAATTACCAAGGGATTGTTTGTAAAGGGCTTCATGGGAGGGATCGTAGTGTAAGCGTCAGCGACGTTCTAGATGTAGACATTTTTGTTTTTCGCACCTGAGGGTCTCAGTGAACCAAGGCGCAGAGACAGTGATTCGGTTGCTGGACCTACGTTTGATGGGTACCGCCTTACTGACGGCGTTGTTAATTAAGTGTGTATAGAGATTAGCCGCTGAGTCAAGGCCATTAGGGGGAAGGTTAGACTGAGATGTGAGTAAGGAAGATTGAAATTCTAGGGGGCAATGTTACTCCAAGCTTTGAACTGTCTGGGAGTAAGGGTTTTAAGTGGGGGGAGGCATTATTGTTATATGTTATATTGTTATAATGGTCAGTCCAAGGTAGAGATAGAACATTTCCTAGGACAAGGCATTGGTGATTGGAAAAGAGTCAGTCTAATGTATGTCAAACAGAATGGGTGGGGGAGGTGACAACTTGTGTGAGGCCTACCGCATCTAGTTCGGCTAGTAGTGCTATTGTGTCTTGGTCGTCATGTGACTCCAAGTGGAAATTAAAATCTCCTAAAATGGAGAAGTTGTTTTCACCTGCCACTAATTCCAGTAGGCTGCCTAAAGAGGACAGGAATTCTGAGCGTGATCCTGGGGGACGGTATAGAAAAATACCTTTAAAAGGCGAGAATTGGGGGATTGTAATAGAGAAGCAGCAAGCTTCACAAGTATTGGGGGGGACTAGTTCCGTCTTGAATAGTTTTCCGGGTAAATGATTGCAAGGCCTCCATCTTTTTTATGCGGTCTGTCAAATCGGCATACAGAGTATCCTTCTGGTGTGGCTGTTTAGAAATCGAGCCCAGCGGCCGGATCACCCCAGGTTTCGGTTATCATGAGGAGGTCCAATTTGTGATTTTCAATGAAATTCTGAATTTCATATTTGTGTTTTGGGAGGGAGCGAGCATTTATCAAAGCCAAGTGAATGTTTGCGTGTAGGGAGGTGGTGCTAGGTGAAGGATGAGATGACTGACGAATGTCTAAGGAAAAAAAGGCAGTTGGGCAGCACGGTATGGAGTGATGAACAAGTTTTTCAAATTTAAAACTAGGGCAATTAGAAGGGTAGTTGCAGGAGGAGCATTTGGTTTTTAGTTGTTCAAGGCGTGTAAACTAGTTGCTTATCACACATAGGGGTCCATTAGGATGTCGGGCGGATTGCCTCCGCCAGGGTAGCGGTGGCCACTGCCACCCTGGCGGAGGCAATCCGCCCGACATCCTTCCCTGCATTCCCCCCTGCCATATTACGATGGCAGAGGGGACCGCAGCGGTGGGAAACACCGCCGGCCTGTTCTTCGCCCCGGTCGCCTTGCGGCCGGGGCGGAAAAGGGATAGGGATAACATGGTGGCGATGTCTATCAGACACCGCCAGCCATATTATAATGAGCATTTTTCAATGCCTTTCCGTGGCGGCATTGCGGTCTTCACTCTGGGGGCCCCCTGCGGATCCCCAGAGTGAAGTACAGTTGGGGGGGTGCACATGGGGGGTACCTGTGGTACCCCCCTTCATTGTCATTTGCAAAGCGGCAGGCACCGCGCGGCGCCTGCCGCTTTGCAAATGAAAATGTGAAAGTGCATTTTCAGCATTGTGGCGGGCAGTGCAGAGAGCACCGCCCGCCACAATGCTGAAAATACAGGATGTGCCCGCCACTGTGGCGGGCACATCCTAATGGCACCCCCGGGACCCCCGACCCTATGGCGGGCGGTCCCGATTTACGATAGGATGACGGGCGGGCAAAGTCCGCCCGTCATCCTAATGGACCCCTTAGTTCGGCTGGGCGGATCGGGGGGTAGCTCTGGGCCCGGTCCAGGCGCGGACGGGCACAGACAGGCTAGCCTTTGATCCAACCATAGCATACAGGAATTGGAAGCATTACCACTCCATAAATGCCCTGGTGGCATGTCTGCCTGACATGATGATCTCACATGTATGTGCGTGTTTCCCGGGATCAGCACACAACGCCTACCTAATGAGAAATAGTGGGATCTCACATTTAACTTTTTTGGGGGGGGGGGAGTTTTATATAGCACAAACTAGACCCGAGGCATCGGGTATCAGAGCGCTTTACATGAGCACCAGTTTCGTTACAGATACAAACATTCATTTTTGTTAGGCACGGGGAGAATAAGTGATTTGCCCAGAATCACAGGATGTTGAGCGTCGTTGCCAAGACTCAAACCCGGTTCCCCAGGTCCGAGGTTGACCGCTCCAGCCGTAAGGCGACATCCTCACATATGATGTCCCAGCTGCGAAAATGAGTGTGCCTCGCTTGTTGGTGGGTAATGTTGTCTGTTTCTGTTGTGTGTTGCTTGTATGTCAGGTTGTACCCTATTTTCATACAACTGAAGTATTTTCTGTGTTCAATTTAGGAGACTCTGGATACCCCAACATGCCGTAGTCACTGACACCACTCCAGAACCCTGTCACCCCTGCTGAGGTTTGTTTCAATGAGGCACATGGGCTGACCAGGCGAGGGGTTGAGCGGACATATGGCTTACTTAAAACAAGATTTCGCTGCCTGGACCGTACAGGAGGAGCCCTCCAACATGCACCATTGAAGGTGTGTAAGATCATCATTGTGTGTTGCATGCTCCACAACCTGGCAGGGAGGAATAAGCTACCTCTCATACAAGATGACAGAGAACAGCAGCCTCCAGCAGGGGAGGATCCAGGATTGGGATATGTTGCCTGTGATGAGGAGGAGGAGAAGGATGTTCGGAGGCAGCTCATCAACAACTTTTTCTCATGAGTGTAAGTATGCAATGATGAGATGACAAAGCACTTTCTTAGCATGATATGTGTCTGTTGTACAATATGTTTGTATACGTGTGAGTGTATGCTACTTAACATGATCCTTGGAGTTATCTAATGTCTATTAAGTTAGTATAGTCACCAGTGCAGTGGTGACAGGACTCCTAGCTAGTGTTCAGATGTTAAAATTTTAATTAGGAAATGTCTTTAGGAGATGTATGACAATAATGATTAATTTCAAGACTGTTCTATGTGTCTCCTTCACAGGATCCTTAGGCTGTTGTATGGAGACATGGTACCTCCCAGACTGACAATGCAGTTACAGATATCAAGTTTTCTTGTGATCGGGAATCTGTGCCACACACTCACTTCGGGAATTATTTGAAATCTTGGTTAATTTGTGCTTATTGTCACAGTGCAGTGTGATTTGATTTCATTTGATGTGAAGGCAACAGGTTGTGCCTGTGGAATAAACCTGTGTTTCACATTGAGGCGTGCCTTGTCTGTTTCCACACATCCAACATTCATTCAAATACTGTATATATGCACTGATATTCAGTTTATCTGACAATGATTCGTGTTTGTGTATTGAAATGTTGTTTCATTTTACAACAATAGAGGCAATGAGGATCTATTCCATGTACTATGTGTGTTATGATGACCTTGTTGTGTGTATCTCTCATATGTGTCAGGTTACATTTACTCACAAGACATTTGATAAATTCCTATACTTTTTTTTCAGCCAATGTCATTGTTATTCCATTCCTTGTTTTTTGATCATCATTTCTCTCTGATAAACAGTGTTTCATTCACGAAGTATTGTGTGAATATTTTAAAAAGTGCACAGTTCTTTAAAAAAAAGAGATTATAACAGTATTTCTTTTACTATTAAAAATATCTGTGCATACCTAAAAAAATAGCACCCGAAAATGAAAAATTGTTTGGCAAAAAATGCAAAAAAATCCAAAGAAGCAATCCATTCTAGATCGAGATGAAGTCCAAGTCCAATCCACGTCCAAAAATCCATTGATGAAATTCCATCTCTAAAAAATACCATTTTGATGTTCCAAAAACCAGTATGCAATGTATTCAAAATATCTCCAATGTGTTTTTTAAAAAGGAGATCTTTCTTTAAAGTCATCTAAAAAAAATACATCTAACTGCTACAACGCATTACCTTTACTTAAAAAAAAGTCTAAAAACCAAAAAATCGAAAAAAGATATTGTTTGAAACACTTTTGTTTATTAAAATGTATATTCTATATATTTTTATAAATTTATTTATAAAACTGTTATGAAAGAATGGGACCCGGCGTGGGCCTACTACTGCAACCTGTTATGGAATTAATTTGTTGATTACCACACAATAAAAGTACCAAAAACACATTTACTACTTCTAAGTACCTTGTTGCAGGGATTCTGCTCAGACCCAGAACTGTGCACAGAGACTCAGGACCTCAGTGAATTAGGGTGTGCCAAAAACTCACATTAGTACCCAAAATCCCCTACCAGACAAACAATCAGTGTCACATTAGCTCCTCGTCCTATAGCAAAGAAACCAATGATTAGACAACCTAGAACATGCGACTTAGGACCAACTCAGGAATGGTGGGAAGTGAGAACACTCTTTTGTTATATTCTCATAACAGCCCACAACAGGAGTAAATAAGAGACATGGTAAGGTTAAAATATTTATTTTAACAACGTGATCTCAAGCGCAGTATCAACATAAGCATACATATGATTAAAAATAATATGGTCAGCATGGTTACAACTCCATAAAATACAAAAGGAGGAATCATATTACAATGATAGTGCAAACAGATAATAAAAGTGCCTAGTTTAAACACCCTGCCTATATAGGAACTCATGTATTATAAAACTATAGAAGGTCTCTTGAGCTTTGTTAGGGAGACCCCATTTACCTGTCCGCACAGTAAGTGTAAATTACATCAGGACCGGTTAGTCTCTCTGCATACCTGGAATCTTCCAAGTGTGTTCAATTCTGGCAAGTGTGCTATGATAAAGGCACCAGAATCCTACTCGGCTTGCACCTGCCAAAATGTTGTGTCTTGAATGTGTTACACGGACACGCCGATAAACAGGCTCGCACGTTATGATAACCTTGGCGGCTCAGCACTCACTGTTTAGACAGGGGGCACGATGTATGTCTAGAGATGTCGAAAAACAAACCTGTTCCCATGTATAGACCTTCGTGAAAGCTAACTCCCCAGAAAACAGCTTAGCAGTGTAGTGTGCAAAAAGCAGCAAAAAGTAAAATGGTGTTTAAACTCCTAATAAGCCATGTTAACTTAACATGTACGCAAGAAGAGGCACATAAACCACACTACAACATCACTCCTCTCTCCTTACAATAAACATTTCCATTTTTTTAATTAATTAAAATTTGTCCTACCTTGTCAAAGCTCTCCCTTGCATCTGATCCATAGGACGATGATCCTCATAATGACGAAAGTTAAGTTTACACAACTACGTCATGTCTTTCCGTAAAAATGTGAAAAGGACAATTTCTGTCATTGACTTCAAAGGAAAAGCATGAGAAAACCTGGAAAATAATGTTAACATTTTTTACTGTACAATAAAAAATTTATATTTATTAAAATAAAATATATGAATAATAAAGTATTTTTTAATGCTATATTTTTATTTTATTTTTAATAATATATATTTAATTTAAAAAAATCATTAATCTGTCTTGTATTTGTTTCTTCATTTTTATTTGTATTAAAATAATATGTGCAGTTTACATTATCTATATCTATTTTACATAAATTATACAGTTCAATAAATTATAGAAATGTATTTATCAGTATCTCTAATTTTTATTTTTATTTTTTTAACTAAATCTTTTTTTTCTAGTTATTGAACCAAACAAGTTATTTAATTCATCACCCCAAAACACTTTTTTTTATAACAAACACATTCTACAACCTCTTTTTAAATTGATCTTATTTTTAAATCATTTTAATATTTAGCATTATTCAACTTTAAATCTATTTTTATATTACTAAAATGAAATATGTTTTTATAATACTTTCCTTATCCAAAATTGTGTTATTTAATACTGAGTATTACTCTGAACCCCCACTTACTTAAATGTATCCCCAAATAAACTAAACTTTAAACTTACTTTAAAAAATACCTGAATATTTTTCCCTCAAATAACTCTAGTAATATTTCTAATACCTGAGTATTAAAATGAACTTCTAATATTTCATTTACATTTCTTTTATAAATATGACATTTTTAAAACCACTTATAACTATTTTGTTAATTTAAATCATCCCTGTTAATTTAAATACAAAAATATACATTTACTTTTTATTCTTCATATTACCCTAAAATACCCTCCATATAATTTTAATTAAAAGTGTTCCAGTAATGCAATTAATGCCTATGTATTAAATTTGTGTTACCATATACTTAAAATCAATCAACAAATCAAATAAACCTTAAACTTACTTTTAAAAAAGGCCTGAGTATTTTTTTCCTTATTACAACCAATAAATATTAACTCACAATATTACCTGAGGATTAACTTTTTTTTATTAAAAGAACATTAATATTCTATTTTAAAATACATATACATATAATATTAACTTATCACAAATACATACCTATTAAATGTTACCAATGCATTGTAATAGCGTGCGTTGTAATGGCATACATTGTAATGGCACATGCGTTGCAATAGCATGCGATGTAATGATGCCCGCATTAGAATAGCCCGCATTAGAATCTCCAAATGATTCTTTTATAGGCACCAGACTTACATGTTTGCCCGCTATCTCTCATGGAGATCTTGTCAAACTCTGCAGAAGGGTGAAATCAGGCGCCCCTTCAGATCCCATGAGACCGGCCCAATTTCCAGAGGCTCTGGACTTTTTTCTCCCATCCTTAGCCACACTCCTCAACCTCTCCTTCTCCTCGGCAACTGTCCCTACCTGCTGGAAACAGGCATGGGTTACCCCCATTATTAAAAAACCGACCCTGGACCCTACAAAACCAGAGAACTATAGGCCCATCTCACTGCTACCCTGGGTATCCAAACTGGCAGAGGCTCATGCCAACACAGTTCTCTCAGACCATATGGCCCAAAACAACATCTTGGACCCCTCCCAACACGGGTTCCGGCCAGGGAATAGTACGGAATCCGCCCTTCTATCCACCACCGAACATCTCCGGAAGGTACTAGATGCCGGTCAAAGTGCTGCGCTGATATTACTCGATCTCAGCGCAGCCTTTGATACGGTCTCACATGACATCCTGCTGAGCCGCCTGGAAGACATAGGGATCAGTGACCTGGCCCTGGAATGGTTCCACTCTTTCCTGACGGGCAGATCCTTCCGTGTCTCAGCACCCCCGTTTATCTCCCAATCTCACCTTATCGGCCAAGGAGTTCCGCAGGGATCGGCTCTCAGTCCATCTCTTTTTAACCTGTATGTGCAGCCTCTCGCGGCAGTGGCCAGAGAATGGGGCCTCACGCTAGTGTCGTACGCTGACGACACACAGCTAGTAATCACCCTTACGGAGGCCCCCCCAACCTCTGCCAAGAGATTCAGGGATGGACTGGCTGCAGTTGCCCGCTGGATGACGGGTAACTGTTTACAACTCAATGCAGGGAAAACTGAGGTGCTGCTCCTCGGTAAGAACATCAGGTGCTGGAATGACCACTGGTGGCCATCCTCGCTCGGCCCCACTCCCCACCCTAAACCCCTGGTAAAAAACCTTTGAGTCTGGTTGGACTCCTTGCTGAGCTACTAAACTCACACCAAAAAAGTAGCAGCTACGTGCATTGGCCTACTAAGAAGCCTCAACCCCATTCTTGGGTTTTTTGACCCCAAAACACGGCAGCTCATAGTCCAATCCATCATCCTCTCCCGGCTGGACTATGCTAGCGTCCTATTGCTAGGCGCCAACAAAGCAGAGACAGCTAGGCTGCAACGTATTCAGAACTCTGCGGCCCGAGCTATAGTTGGTCTTCCTAGGAGATGCTCCGCTAGAGCCACCATACGAAGACTCCACTGGCTCCCAGTGGAAGCACGAATCCAATTTAAGGCCCTTACCACTGCCTTCAAAATTCTTAAAACGGATGGCCCTGAACTCCTCCGCCCGCTTCTCACACTCTACTCCCCCCAGCGCAATCTGCGCTCGCTAGGTCAACATCTAGTAGTGGTTCCCCGCACAAAACTCTGCCGTATCGGGGGTCGCTCCTTCAGAGCCCTGGGAGCTAAACTTTGGAACTCCCTTCCCCCGAACATCCGTCGGCTTGAAAATCTTACCGCTTTTCGCAAAGCAATAAAAACCCACCTGTTCCCACTGTCCTAGACCCCTGACCCCCCTCCTTCTCAGTAGGTTTGCTATGGTTTTCAGCACCGGGACGCCCCGTTGCTGGGGCAGCTGTTGCGCTTCAACAAAATCCTAACATAACATAACATAAAGGCATTATGATGTAATGCCTGCATTGTAATGGACGTCTCCCGTATAACTAACTATAACTAACTAGTATACACTTTGATAAGCGGATTAACATGCTGCATGAAAAGGTAGCAGTGCAAAGTAAAAGTAAAACACAAACTATTTCAAGCATAAAGTATAAGAATATTTCCCTTTACTCCTCTATTCAATTTTAAGAAGCAATCAACAATAATAAACCCACCATCTACACCCACAACAGGCTCCCAAACAATACATCACCCTGTCTCCAACCAATGTAAAAACAATGTCCAAAGAAAGTCCAAAGTACACAAAGTCCCAGTCCATTCCCAATTCCTACCCTGTCTACTCGCAACAAAAGTCCCTTCCACCAAAGCAGAAAATAAAAAAGGGCTTGAAAAGGGGCCTTATTGATGCAGGTCCAGAGTCTTTCCTGTTGTTCCTCTGGCATGCTATCTGATGGTGAAGCTGCACCAGCTCACGCATCATGCAGCATTGAAAGTGTTCTGAGGGGGGGCAGTAGTAGTGATTCTGTCTCCTGCTGGCAGCACTGGCAATGTTGTGGCAGGAGAATGGAGACACTGGCTGATGTTGTGGCAGGAGAATGGAGACACTGGCTGATGGCTGGGGCAACTGGGGCCTGGGGCAGATGCTGCCATCTCAGCCTCCTGATCCTCCAGAGCCACCAACTGATGGTATTTTGACTGGATGGTCTCCATTCTCTGGCGCCACAGCCATGCTGCTATTTCCTGCTGAGTAGGTGGTACTGGTGGACCAGCAGAAGTAGCTATATCAAGAAAGAAAAAGCTCTAAAAAACAATTGTAAACAATTCTATGTGTAAACACTTGCCTAAACGTATATAAAGTGGCATAGGAGCAGTACATTGTTGGTAGCCTAGGGCCATTGGAATGCGATGGGATTAGGAGAGTCACCGGGCCATTTTTTACCCACACATACCTCATATAAAAGCACTGGCTGGCTGAAAAACATTAAGCCAGAATAGCACTGGCTAGCTGAAACAAATTAAGCCAGAATAACACCAGATTAAAAAACAGAGTGAGTTATTTTCTTTTAAAGGATTTCCTAGTAAAAAATTAAACTGATACTTTGCGTGGAAATAAATTATCTTTCATTAATGAGTAAGGCATTATGCACTATGGATTATAAATATTCTTGTTGTACTAAATTAATGGAGGCATGCTAGTTAGCGTACTTTGCTACTCTCTGCAGTTTGCATCTGGAACAGCTGTAATGGGCAATTATCTTACTTTAATTCCAATGGCCTTGCTCTTTTCCAAATGCCTATCAATTCTATCCTCACTCTAGAGATGCAGATGAATAATAATGAATAATAATGATACTACATCACACATGTCACTTATTAAATGCAGATTTTGTGTTTGCTATAAGTAGACAGTGTGAAAAACGATGCACTGGAATACAGGGAAAGGAACAGGATATAGATTTATTTGGCACATTCATCGGAGGGTATCCCATCTGCAAAACTCCAAATCAGGCACCTAATCCCACTTTATTCCCTGGCCACACCCTCCACCACAAATTATTTTCAACAAACACATTTGCATCCAGTAAGGAAAGGAAACTTAACTTACTCTACTCCAGGATGAGTTAGAGGGAATAGGCTGGGTAGGTAGAGGTTTTGCTATAGAATAGTGGGGTGTCACTGATCATGTGCCTAAGTCAGACACTGTCCAATGTTGTAAGGGAAACATTTCAAGAGGCATAAATCCGTTATGAAATCCATGATATAATTGAATCACTTGGCGAGAAACATGTGGCACATGACAATAATGGAGTTTTCAATATTTTTGGTAGGCTGGGACAGAACTTAGAAAAGAATAAAGGCACTTGTAAGGAAACACACCTTGTTTTTGGTTTGCAATAGATTAAAAACTGTACAAATGCTGCATTAACTGTAGGGGTGGGCGGAAGTCGCATCTCCGTGCCTCTACGCAAATTTCAGTTACATAACACCCGCCTGCCTCCTGCCAGCAATATTCAACAGATTAAAGCCTTAAATAAGATTTAATAACACTTACCTTATCGCGGGTCATCTTCCTGGTCTATTGCGCCTTCTTCTTGAAACTGCGCATGCGCGGAAGCCTGCGCATGCGCATTCCTCACCAGGAATGCGCATGCGCAGGCTCCCGTGCATGCACAGTTTTAAGAAGAAGGCACAATAGACCAGGAAGAGATGACCCCGCGATAAGGTAAGTGTTATTAAATCTTATGTAAGGCTTTAATCTGTTTAATATTGTGGGCGGGCGGGAGGCGGGCGGCCAACTTCCGTTACGCCCCCGAGTGTGCGGAGATTTGCCCCATTTTTCCGCCTTCTTTGAGAGGGGGCAAATCTCCGCCCATTCCATGGGCGGAACGGAAATGTCCGCCCACCCCTAATAAACTGAAGCAGATATCCTTGGATTTCTTTTATTCACAACTCCTGAAGAATGACGTTTGGCTTCTCTGGTCTTGAAGAACCGACCAAGATACTAATTTAATTTAGATGTAAGGGCTAACAATAGAGCTGCTGCTGATAGGGGAAACACATAGTTATAACATATATGGCCTATACGTTCCTGGAAGGATTTCAACCCTATCTATCTAGGGTGACAATTTATCAACATCGCTATGCCCTGACCGGATTACGACTAAGTATTGTACACCACCTTGTTTCTTTCCTCAGATTAAATCAGTGGGACTTAACAGCTACCCTGTGCCCATGTGATGGCAATTCCAAACAATTAACTTGACATTTGATGCTTTTCGGACAGTATTACAGTGTTTAAGAAGGACATTTTCAAACCCCCTATTTATTGCACATAACATAATTGACTACAAAGCTGCTATGTGTGCAATAGAATATCCAGTCATTTGTTTTAGTGTTGCCTCATTTATCTGCAAAGCAATCCATATCAGAAGAGGTTATGCCAGACTGAATGGTCTTACTGAAAAAGTGGTATACTCTTAAACTTTCTTCTAATGTACTTTTTCCCCATTACAGCGATATCATTTCTTGCTGGCAGGAATTTTTTAAAGGGTATTCACTGGTTGTTTTTAATTGTATGATATTTTATTTGTTAAATGTACTTTTATTGCCTATTCTAATAGTGCTGAAATAAGGTTTCTTGGACTGGAAGCAGACGCACATTGTACAGCCAACACTCCAGTGCCAAATTGAACCATGCTGAAGTTAGGTCATGGGTGGTGAAATGCCATGGGCAGGGAGATGGTGAAGGATGATGGGTGGGATACATATCTACCTTGCTTAACAAATATAGTGACTATACTAATAATTTGTCAGTAAGAAAAACTGTGAATTACCAGCGCCCATCCCTGCCGCTGCTAATACTCCCCTTCCAACCGTCTCTTCTGCTGCATCTGGTGCACTGGCGCTGGCCTCTGGATCTTGTGGTCTCTGAGGCTAGACCACAAAAATCAACATATAAATGCCAGATACACCTCCCATTATTATTTTCCTTTAACAAATACAACTGCAATACATCACTACAGTTTGGTTAGCATATTATTTTTTGAAGATATCACTTTGGGCATTTTGTTGGTTGACAATAATACAAAAGCCAGATAGTCAAGCCAACCAAAAACTTTTCATAATGGAGGGGCAGAGCTTTGATGACTTTGAGTCACTGAAGTGCAATGAAGGGGTGGAATAAATTGGTCAATGTAAGACATATGGTCCTGGACGGCAAATGCAATGGGACCTCATCTAAACTAAACCTAAGCCGTATTCCTAATTTCATAAACTACATTTGGAACTACTAATGCATTGCAACAAATGATGTTTGCTTCTCAACCACCTTTGATGGGCCAACTCACTCTTCCTTTTTCAATGCATAGATACATATGACACATCAATGGGAGATAGGGACTGTAAGAGCTACATAAAGGAAGGCACAGAGAATGCTTAGGAGCCCATTAGCATGGCGGGTGGATCGCCACCGCCCTACTGGCAGTGGTGATCCGCCCACCAAAACACCCCGCCAGATGGCCTTTTACCCCCCACCACATTAGCATGGCAGGGGGTACCTCTGCGAACGAAAGACTTTCTGCCGATTTTCTGCCGGACAGCAATTGTCATGATTGCTTACCGGGCGGAAAAGGCCTGCAATATGGTGGCAGTGCCTCACAGGCACTGCCATCCATATTATAATGTTGGCAGTTTAATGCCTTTCCATGGGGGAGACTCCGCCATGGAAAGGCTTGCAGTGTTTACTTTGGAGGCCCATTGCGGGCCACCGAGTTGGTGGGGAGTGGGGGGAGGCACTTGGGGAGAACCCGCGCGGTGCCTGTCATGTTGTGCATGCCAATGCACAACATGCATTTACTACATTGTGGCAGGTGCTGCTCACAGCACCGCCCGCCACAATGTTGTGGTGGTCGCATCCTAATTGGCGGTGCGGGACCGGGCACAACTGGCATCCGGTCTCAGCACAAATAGGGTGGCGGGCAGACTATAGTCCGCCCCCCATCCTAATGGACCCCTAAGTTACTGATATTTTACTACCATTATTTTAGTGACAGGACACATGAGTCCTCATGACTTCTAAAATAATCATCAAAAATAAGCGCGGGCAAGAACAATTAGGTAGCACTGAGCACCTGGGTAGCACAAACTGGATCGCATAATATTCATAACATAAACCTAACTAACTTACCTCTGAGTGTGAGCAGATGCTATTTATAAAAAACATATTACCATTGCAGAACAAAACAAATTGATAATTACTCATGAGCCCCACAACATTGATACCCAGCAGGTCAAGATCACTAAAAATCGAGTGACTAAAAGATCGTCCCAAATTTGGCAGAACAGATAAGTCAGATTCACTACTACATGCAGTAATGGTAATAGTAAAGCTTACAACAGTTTAACCAAATATTGGGATGTTCTTACTTTACATCCTGACCTCAAAGGTATACTTCCAGGAAAACCCAGGATAGAATATAGAAAAGCACGAACACTGAGCACCCTACTTAGGCCTAATGATCCTGTCAACTGTCAAGAAAGTACCAAAAAAACTGGCTTCTTCAATTACCAAATGGTTCACATAAATGTGGCAACTATATATGCTGCAAACATTAATCAGATGTGAAGATAATTGCTCATATTACTGTACAATATATTTTCATTGTTTATCAATTGTAACACCCCAAAGTGCATTTCTATGGTGATTTGTATTATATGGCAAACAATCTATCAGTTCCAGTATGAGAAAACTTAAAACTCAATGGAAAGAACATTTAAGAGCCATAAAACAAATGTGGAAAACAAGTACCCAATGGCGTTTCATTTCATGTCATCTCACTCATTAGCAGAACTAGCTGAGATCAAACTCATTGGAGTGGTGCAAGTGAGGACGATAGGAAAAAGACCTTTTCAATAAATGCGGGTCAGCTATGGAACTCCCTCCCAACATCAATGAGGAAAGAACCTAGCTTGACCAGATTCCGAAAATCTCTGAAAACGTTCCTTTTCCCCAAGAATGACTAACATCTCTGGATGCGGTTCAGAGGAGGTCTGTCTGTGTGTACATGTAGCGCTGGGACGCTCAAGGGCAGCCATGCGCTTTAGAAATTCTTTTTCATTTCATTTCATTCACCTTGAAAACAATGTAAGAGCCAGGAAATCGTTTTATATTAACAAGTTTAAAACAAAGATAGGGAGCTTTTTACATTTTATGATTATAGTTTAATTTATATCACATGCAAATCACCACAAAAGTGATATCTCTGCACCTTTGCAAATGTTACGGACTACCGGAAAGAGGGAACAGAATTAAAACAGCACAGTCTTTAGCATTTTCCTAATTTTAGTATGATCAGTACACAGATGTATGTGGAGTGGCAGCGCATACCAGTAACGAGTAGCTAGATAAGAAAAAGGCCTGCCCCCTGAGCGAGACCTTCTAATTTGTGGGACAGTGAGCAGAGCGTTGCCGCTAGAGTGCAGAGATCTGGCTGGACAATAAAAAGTGAGTTTTGATTTTAAAGAAAATAGGGTCCTTTCCCTATTAGAGTGTGATGAGTCACACACCAAATCTTAAAGATGATCCTTTTCCGAATAGGCAACCAACGAAGGGTGCGTAGAAGACGAGATGATGGTGTGTCCCCTGGGAGATTGCAAATGAGACGTGCTGCAGTGTTCTGCACAATATGCAATCTTGATAATAGTGTAATTTGAGGAATCCAGTAGGGTATGCCCATAATCCAGCTGACTTACGACCATGGCCGGAATCTGTGTTTTTCTGACAGCAAGTGGAAGGAGCAGGAAAATTCTTCTCAACAGCAGCGTCGTGTGGAACAAATCCCTACTGTATAACTGTTCCTTAATTGTGAGGGATTGGTCTTGGTAAATTCCCAGATTCTTGACATCTGGTTTAGGGCTAGGACCAGTACTTAGATTGGGAGGCCACCAATCAGCAGCCCATATCTGTTGGACCTTCCCAAACAACATAATCTCTTTTTTTCCCCATGTTTAACTGAAGACAATTATCGGTCATCCATGTAGCAATAGCTCTCAGTCCTGCTGCAAAACATTCTTTGACTTGTGTCAGATCATTATAAAAAGAGATTATAAACTGTGTGGCATCAGCATATGATAGTATTCTTAAATCCAAAAGATTTTGCAAACTTTGCAAGGGGTGCTCTATGGATGTTAAAAAGTGTAGGGTGAAGACAAGACCCCTTTGGCACCCCCTTATCCAGTACAGGGTTCAGTACTTATAAGAACCTAAAATGATAGTTTGCATTCTATATGTAAGAAAGTCCTCAAACCATTGTAGACCACTGCCCTGGATTCTGATCTCCCTCAGTCTTTGCAGCATCCTTTAGTGCGACAAAGTGTTGAATGCTTCAAATAGGTCCAACAGCACAAGTGGAGATGGAATGTTGGCATTAAGGGAGCATCTTATATGATCAACACCAGCCACTTGGGCAGTTTCGATGCTGTGAAATTATCGGAATCCAGATCAAGATGGATCTAGAAGCTGATTAGCTTCTAAGTAGTCCATAAATTGTTTAATAATTTGACCTTCCAATAGCTTCTCAACAGCGGAAGCAGTGAGATAGGCCTATAGTTGTCAAGATCGGTGGGTGCCAGATTAGCCTTCTTTTGCATCGGAATGATCTGAGTTGCTTTCAAAGTATATGGAATTTTCCCACGGTTGACAGATAGATTAAATAAAGAACACGCTGATTGGCTCATATAGCTGAGATTTTAGGGGGACAGATATCAAGGGGAGATCCAGATTTAGCTACAATTAGCATTTTCTGAATCAGCTAAGGAGTTAAAGCAGCAAACTTGTCCAGACTAGCAGAACAAGTAACAGGAAATACATGAGAATTGCCCTCCACATACAATGATCTCTGCTTTGGAAAAAGTGTGATAGATCATAATGATTTTTATCTTCAAAGTGTTTAGCAAGGTAGTCACATAAACTTTGGGAGGACAGTGTGCTTAGAGTATGCTTGGGGGTTAAAAAAAGTAGTTAAGTACTTTAAAGATCTCTTTAGAGGAGGTGCCAACTTGACTAAGTTGAATTGAAATATAAAACTTTCTGGCTTTTTTAATATTGCGGTGGCACCTAATAAGGATAAATGGTAAGTCTCTTTATCCATTAAGTTACTTGTCCGCCACCATCGCTTCTCCAACTTTTTACAGCTGGCTTTTTCCATTCTACATTTAATCGTATACCAAGGTGTGTGAGAGCCACGGCCCCCCGCGGCGGGATGCCTGGCTTTCACCTTGGGGATGCCCTTTAGGGGCTATCTCACAGGGAAAAGCCAGGACGGGTTCCCAAGGCAAGCGCCGAGATGCCTCCGGGTAGTCGAGCGCTATATAAGAACATACAAAAAAAAAAAAAAAAAAATTGTTTGTCTTCTAGATTGCTTTTTTTTTGCCTACTTGCATTATATATATTTTTATATGAGGCATCCCTAATGTGTATTCAGTTAATCTTGTTGATGGAAGTGAGTTTAGGATTTTGGTGATCATTACTAATACTAACTACCAGTCCTTGTTTATTTTAGTGTTTAGGTATACAATGCGACTCTTCTTGTATATGTTTGCTTGCTCTACATGTTCAGAGTAGGGTAGGGAAAATAGATTTAGCTTTTTTGACAACAGGCAGTTTATTGCAAACTGCTCCTACAAGACAAATCGTCAATCTTAGACAGCTCTTTTCATTGTAAGTTAGATTGTCTCTTTAACATTTATGTGGCTGGAGAATAGCAAAACATGCTTTCATAGAATGAGGACGATGATTTGCGACTAGTAATATTAGTGTTCTAGGGTTCAAAACTAGCAACAACCAGCAGATCGCTTAATATAATTTTGACATTTCTTGGGGCAGTGTCTTAAATAAAAAAAAATGTTATTAAATAATTTGAGATGGACTCTGACTCAGAACCAGGCTTCTTACTCTGATAGATTAACGATTATTGGTATACTTTTCAGCAATGCTTCCTTGATTTTCTGCTTCTTTGCTTTTTGACAGTTTGAGGTGGAAGTATAGTTTTCTTCTAACACATGATCGTCTTCCTTCTTTTTCAATGCCCATTATCAGACATGATGATTACTTTTCGTGAGCTTTGACATAATTATTAGCACTATATATAGCAGTTAAAACAAGAGGTGACCGTTTTATATCCAGTGTTGAAACAAGGTATCTATCAAACTTTTAGTTAGTACTTTAAGAGAGTAGCTAATTTTTCATATTATCACTCTATATAATGTATATCCTGGGTTTACTTATTTCTGCTTAGATTTCCAAATCAGGGGTAACACACTCGCTTTAATATATTGTGGAAACCACAACCTGATAAGATTGTATCGCAAATCAGGCATATATTGTGAGCAATTTACTTTTTAGTCGATATTTGAGTACTGCATTTCTCTAGTATTGTTTGTCTTTGCTGCCTTGCATTTCTTTTAACTAGTTAGAGAAAGAAAATGGAAATAGTTAGAGGATGAAAATGGAAAGGATATTCTCTATACATAGCAGTGGCAAATTCGATATTTCTTCCTTCTTTGGTATTATGCAGCAATTGAATAGTACTTTAGTAACACAGAGGAGGGAACTATGTATTGAGAATTAAAACAGCTAATGCCTTTAATTCTTACTGTTCTTTAAGCATGGGCAGAAAATCTGTTCCGCTCGCGGATTTTGCGGATTTTCGGTAAATTCGCAATCCGCAAACGCTCGCGAATTTACCGAAAATCCGCAAATTCGCACGCAGCAGATATTTTTTTCTTGGTGATACAATTTTGCGGCGCGCGGCGTTCACTTACCGTCATTCAGCGTTTTCCGAGTTGTTTTTCTCGATATTTTGCAAGTGCTGCGCCATTTTGGATCTTGCTGCGGGATCCCGCGGGAGTTTGGTGACCGCGATTACATCATCGCGGCTTGCCACCTTGCACAGCGAGAGTTTGTCAACGCGAGTACGCCGTGATCACGTATCGCGGGAGTTCGCAATTGCGAACACCTACATGCGGCGGGCAGCAACAATCTCGCACTCGCGAAAATACAAAATTTGCAATTCTGCACAAGAAATCCACCAGCAAGCAGCATAAACCTTCTGGAAATGATGATTTTTATCAGAATAACTTCTCAGGTTGACATTTGCCTGCACTTTTTTTTGCAAGGAGTCCATTTTGGGGGGGGGGGGGAGGAAGGAAGTGCCCCACAGTCTCCAACTTCCTGTTCCTGTCCAG
Source organism: Lissotriton vulgaris (assembly GCF_964263255.1). Lineage (NCBI taxonomy): Eukaryota > Metazoa > Chordata > Amphibia > Caudata > Salamandridae > Lissotriton > Lissotriton vulgaris. Next base: position 1,460,438 of record NW_028249489.1, on the reverse strand, counting down.
CAGGCTCCTCCCAGTGCTTTCTTCATGTGCTGGTCACTTTCATTCGTATTCTTCACCTGGAAGGATTACTTTTTGTGGATGCTGCTGGATATTTGGATTTGAGTCCTTTTTGACTTTCTTTGGATCACTTTTGGATTAGAAATTTCACAAGCAAGTTTGTTTAGGGCATTACAGTTGCTGCAACTACAATTTTGGAATTTTCGATGTTTGAGCTGTTGTTGGGGCCTTTTGCCCAGGGGTACTCAGTGGTGGGTGGACTGAGTCTTTCTGTGGGGTCTCTTTAATAAAAACATCATGGAGGGCCTGGATGGCTTGGGATTGTGCTGATTTTTCTGTGATTTTCGTTTTTTTGGGCTGTTGTGGCCTTTTCACCAGGGGTAGTGAGTGTTGCATGGGCCTAGTCTTTCTGTGGGGTGTCTTGAATTTAAAGATCATGGAGGGCCTGGATGGCTTGGGATTGTGCTGATTTTTCTGTGAATTTCGTTTTTTTGGGCTGTTGTTGTGGCCTTTTCACCAGGGGTAGTGAGTGTTGCATGGGCCTTGTCTTTCTGTGGGGTGTCTTGAATTTAAACATCATGGAGGGCATGGATGGCATGGGATTGTGCTGATTTTTCTGTGTTTTTCGATTTTTTGGGGTGTTCATGGGGACAGGCTATGTGGGTGGGGGCCATTTTGAGTGCTGCTTCAGGCAGGCCCTGGCCATGTGCTGGGAGGCAGGGGGCCATTTTGAATACAGGCAGTGTTCTTAGGTCTGCAACCATTTTGCCTAGCTTTCAACCTTTATGCCCATGGGTAGTGAGTGTTGCATGGGCCTAGTCTTTCTGTGGGGTGTCTTGAATTTAAACATCATGGAGGGCATGGATGGCATGGGATTTTTCTGATTTTTCTGTGTTTTTCGATTTTTGGGGGTGTTCATGGGGACAGGCCATGTGGGTGGGGGCCATTTTGAGTGCTGCTACAGGCAGGCCCTGGCCATGTGCTGGGAGGCAGGGGGCCATTTTGAATGCAGGCAGTGTTCTTAGGTCTGCAACCATTTTGCCTAGCTTTCAACCTTTATGCCCAGGGGTAGTGAGTGTTGCATGGGCCTAGTCTTTCTGTGGGGTGTCTTGAATTTAAACATCATGGAGGGCCTGGATGGCTTGGGATTGTGCTGATTTTTCTGTGATTTTCGTTTTTTTGGGCTGTTGTTGTGGCCTTTTCACCAGGGGTAGTGAGTGTTGCATGAGCCTAGTCTTTCTGTGGGGTGTCTTGAATTTAAACATCATGGAGGGCATGGATGGCATGGGATTGTGCTGATTTTTCTGTTTTTTGATTTTTTGGGGTATTCATGGGGACAGGCCATGTGGGTGGGGGCCATTTTGAGTGCTGCTACAGGCAGGCCCTGGCCATGTGCTGGGAGGCAGGGGGGCATTTTGAATGCAGGCAGTGTTCTTAGGTCTGCAACCATTTTGCCTAGCTTTCAACCTTTATGCCCAGGGGTAGTGAGTGTTACATGGGCCTAGTCTTTCTGTGGGGTGTCTTGAATTTAAACATCATGGAGGGCCTGGATGGCTTGGGATTGTGCTGATTTTTCTGTGATTTTCGTTTTTTTGGGCTGTTGTTGTGGCCTTTTCACCAGAGGTAGGGAGTGTTGCATGGGCCTAGTCTTTCTGTGGGGTGTCTTGAATTTAAACATCATGGAGGGCATGGATGGCATGGGATTGTGCTGATTTTTCTGTGTTTTTCGATTTTTTGGGGTGTTCATGGGGACAGGCCATGTGGGTGGGGGCCATTTTGAGTGCTGCTACAGGCAGGCCCTGGCCATGTGCTGGGAGGCAGGGGGCCATTTTGAATGCAGGCAGTGTTCTTAGGTCTGCAACCATTTTGCCTAGCTTTCAACCTTTATGCCCATGGGTAGTGAGTGTTGCATGGGCCTAGTCTTTCTGTGGGGTGTCTTGACTTTAAACATCATGGAGGGCCTGCATGGCGTGGGATTGTGCTGATTTTTCTGTGAATTTCGTTTTTTTGGGCTGTTGTTGTGGCCTTTTCACCAGGGGTAGTGAGTGTTGCATGGGCCTAGTCTTTCTGTGGGGTGTCTTGAATTTAAACATCATGGAGGGCATGGGATTGTGCTGATTTTTCTGTGTTTTTTGATTTTTTGGGGTGTTCATGGGGACAGGCTATGTGGGTGGGGGCCATTTTGAGTGCTGCTTCAGGCAGGCCCTGGCCATGTGCTGGGAGGCAGGGGGCCATTTTGAATGCAGGCAGTGTTCTTAGGTCTGCAACCATTTTGCCTAGCTTTATACCTTTATGCCCAGGGGTAGTGAGTGTTGCATGGGCCTAGTCTTTCTGTGGGGTGTCTTGAATTTAAACATCATGGAGGGCATGGATGGCATGGGATTTTTCTGATTTTTCTGTGTTTTTCGATTTTTTGGGGTGTTCATGGGGACAGGCCATGTGGGTGGGGGCCATTTTGAGTGCTGCTACAGGCAGGCCCTGGCCATGTGCTGGGAGGCAGGGGGCCATTTTGAATGCAGGCAGTGTTCTTAGGTCTGCAACCATTTTGCCTAGCTTTCAACCTTTATGCCCAGGGGTAGTGAGTGTTGCATGGGCCTAGTCTTTCTGTGGGGTGTCTTGAATTTAAACATCATGGAGGGCCTGGATGGCTTGGGATTGTGCTGATTTTTCTGTGATTTTCGTTTTTTTGGGCTGTTGTTGTGGCCTTTTCACCAGGGGTAGTGAGTGTTGCATGGGCCTAGACTCTCTGTGGGGTGTCTTGAATTTAAACATCATGGAGGGCATGGATGGCATGGGATTGTGCTGATTTTTCTGTGCTTTTCGATTTTTGGGGGTGTTCATGGGGACAGGCCATGTGGGTGGGGGTCATTTTGAGTGCTGCTACATGCAGGCCCTGGCCATGTGCTGGGAGGCAGGGGGGCATTTTGAATGCAGGCAGTGTTCTTAGGTCTGCAACCATTTTGCCTAGCTTTCAACCTTTATGCCCAGGGGTAGTGAGTGTTACATGGGCCTAGTCTTTCTGTGGGGTGTCTTGAATTTAAACATCATAGAGGGCCTGGATGGCTTGGGATTGTGCTGATTTTTCTGTGATTTTCGTTTTTTTGGGCTGTTGTTGTGGCCTTTTCACCAGGGGTAGTGAGTGTTGCATGGGCCTAGTCTTTCTGTGGGGTGTCTTGAATTTAAACATCATGGAGGGCATGGATGGCATGGGATTGTGCTGATTTTTCTGTGTTTTTCGATTTTTTGGGGTGTTCATGGGGACAGGCCATGTGGGTGGGGGCCATTTTGAGTGCTGCTACAGGCAGGCCCTGGCCATGTGCTGGGAGGCAGGGGGCCATTTTGAATGCAGGCACTGTTCTTAGGTCTGCAACCATTTTGCCTAGCTTTCAACCTTTATGCCCATGGGTAGAGAATATTGCATGGGCCTAGTCTTTCTGTGGGGTGTCTTGAATTTAAACATCATGGAGGGCCTGCATGGCTTGGGATTGTGCTGATTTTTCTGTGATTTTCATTTTTTTGGGCTGTTGTTGTGGCCTTTTCACCAGCGGTAGTGAGTGTTGCATGGGCCTAGTCTTTCTGTGGGGTGTCTTGAATTTAAACATCATGGAGGGCATGGATGGCATGGGATTGTGCTGATTTTTCTGTGTTTTTTGATTTTTTGGGGTGTTCATGGGGACAGGTCATGTGGGTGGGGGCCATTTTGAGTGCTGCAACAGGCAGGCCCTGGCCATGTGCTGGGAGGCAGGGGGCCATTTCGAATGCAGGCAGTGTTCTTAGGTCTGCAACCATTTTGCCTAGCTTTCAACCTTTATGCCCAGGGGTAGTGAGTGCTGCATGGGCCTAGTCTCTCTGTGGGGTGTCTTGAATTTAAACATCATGGAGGGCCTGGATGGCTTGGGATTGTGCTGATTTTTCTGTGAATTTCGTTTTTTTGGGCTGTTGTTGTGGACTTTTTACCAGGGGTAGTGAGTGGTGCATGGGCCTAGTCTTTCTGTGGGGTGTCTTGAATTTATACATCATGCAGGGCATGGATGGCATGGGATTGTGCTGATTTTTCTGTGTTTTTCGATTTTTTGGGGCGTTCATGGGGACCAGCTATGTGGGTGGGGGCCATTTTGAGTGCTTCTTCAGGCAGGCCCTGGCCATGTGCTGGGAGGCAGGGGGCCATTTTGAATGCAGGCAGTGTTCTTAGGTCTGCAACCATTTTGCCTAGATTTCAACCTTTATGCCCAGGGGTAGTGAGTGTTGCATGGGCCTAGTCTTTCTGTGGGGTGTCTTGAATTTAAACATCATGGAGGGCATGGATGGCATGGGATTTTTCTGATTTTTCTGTGTTTTTCGATTTTTTGGGGTGTTCATGGGGACAGGCCATGTGGGTGGGGGCCATTTTGAGTGCTGATACAGGCAGGCCCTGGCCATGTGCTGGGAGGCAGGGGGCCATTTTGAATGTAAATGTAAATGTAAATGTAAATGTAGGTGTATTCATATAGCGCAACCTGTCACCCAAAGGGCATCCTGGCGCTTGCCTAGGGAACCCGTCCTGGTATTCCCCTGTGAGAGGCCCCGGCAGGGTGTCCACAGGGTGAAAGCCAGGCATCCCGCCGCAAGGGGCCGTCGTGGAGATTAAGCAAGCTATTGCCCAGAGTTGCAGAGTGAGACCCCGTGAGTCGAGTAGGCACCGGAGCGAGAATTGTCGAGGCCGTGGAATTTTTGTGCCCGAGACCCGCTGAGGCGGGGAATCGAACCCTGGTCCACGGTCGATCCCAGCTCCGGGTCTGCCGCCTCTAACCACTGAGCCACACTTCTCCGCAGGCAGTGTTCTTAGGTCTGCAACCATTTTGCCTACCTTTCAACCTTTATGCCCAGGGGTAGTGAGTGTTGCATGGGCCTAGTCTTTCTGTGGGGTGTCTTGAATTTAAACATCATGGAGGGCCTGGATGGCTTGGGATTATGCTGATTTTTCTGTGATTTTCGTTTTTTTGGGCTGTTGTTGTGGCCTTTTCACCAGGGGTAGTGAGTGTTGCATGGGCCTAGTCTTTCTGTGGGGTGTCTTGAATTTAAACATCATGGAGGGCATGGATGGCATGGGATAGTGCTGATTTTTCTGTGTTTTTCGATTTTTTGGGGTGTTCATGGGGACAGGCCATGTGGGTGGGGGCCATTTTGAGTGCTGCTACAGGCAGGCCCTGGCCATGAGCTGGGAGGCAGGGGGCCATTTTGAATGCAGGCAGTGTTCTTAGGTCTGCAACCATTTTGCCTAGCTTTCAACCTTTATGCCCAGGGGTAGTGAGTGCTGCATGGGCCCAGTCTTTCTGTGGGGTGTCTTGAATTTAAACATCATGGAGGGCCTGGATGGCTTGGGATTGTGCTGATTTTTCTGTGATTTTTGTTTTTTTGGGCTGTTGTTGTGTCCTTTTCACCAGGGGTAGTGAGTGTTGCATGGGCCTAGTCTTTCTGTGGGGTGTCTTGAATTTAAACATCATGGAGGGCATGGATGGCATGGGATTGTGCTGATTTTTCTGTGTTTTTTGATTTTTTGGGGTGTTCATGGGGACAGGTCATGTGGGTGGGGGCCATTTTGAGTGCTGCTACAGGCAGGCCCTGGCCATGTGCTGGGAGGCAGGGGGCCATTTCGAATGCAGGCAGTGTTCTTAGGTCTGCAACCATTTTGCCTAGCTTTCAACCTTTATGCCCAGGGGTAGTGAGTGCTGCATGGGCCTAGTCTCTCTGTGGGGTGTCTTGAATTTAAACATCATGGAGGGCATGGATGGCTTGGGATTGTGCTGATTTTTCTGTGAATTTCGTTTTTTTGGGCTGTTGTTGTGGCCTTTTTACCAGGGGTAGTGAGTGTTGCATGGGCCTAGTCTTTCTGTGGGGTGTCTTGAATTTAAACATCATGGAGGGCATGGATGGCATGGGATTGTGCTGATTTTTCTGTGTTTTTTGATTTTTTGGGGTGTTCATGGGGACAGGCCATGTGGGTGGGGGCCATTTTGAGTGCTGCTACAGGCAGGCCCTGGCCATGTGCTGGGTGGCAGGGGGCCATTTTGAATGCAGGCATTGTTCTTAGGTCTGCAACCATTTTGCCTACCTTTCAACCTTTATGCCCAGGGGTAGTGAGTGTTGCATGGGCCTAGTCTTTCTGTGGGGTGTCTTGAATTTAAACATCATGGAGGGCCTGGATGGCTTGGGATTATGCTGATTTTTCTGTGATTTTCGTTTTTTTTGGGCTGTTGTTGTGGCCTTTTCACCAGGGGTAGTGAGTGTTGCATGGGCCTAGTCTTTCTGTGGGGTGTCTTGAATTTAAACATCATGGAGGGCATGGATGGCATGGGATTGTGCTGATTTTTCTGTGTTTTTCGATTTTTTGGGGTGTTCATGGGGACAGGCCATGTGGGTGGGGGCCATTTTGAGTGCTGCTACAGGCAGGCCCTGGCCATGAGCTGGGAGGCAGGGGGCCATTTTGAATGCAGGCAGTGTTCTTAGGTCTGCAACCATTTTGCCTAGCTTTCAACCTTTATGCCCAGGGGTAGTGAGTGCTGCATGGGCCTAGTCTCTCTGTGGGGTGTCTTGAATTTAAACATCATGGAGGGCATGGATGGCTTGGGATTGTGCTGATTTTTCTGTGAATTTCGTTTTTTTGGGCTGTTGTTGTGGCCTTTTTACCAGGGGTAGTGAGTGTTGCATGGGCCTAGTCTTTCTGTGGGGTGTCTTGAATTTAAACATCATGGAGGGCATGGATGGCATGGGATTGTGCTGATTTTTCTGTGTTTTTTGATTTTTTGGGGTGTTCATGGGGACAGGCCATGTGGGTGGGGGCCATTTTGAGTGCTGCTACAGGCAGGCCCTGGCCATGTGCTGGGTGGCAGGGGGCCATTTTGAATGCAGGCATTGTTCTTAGGTCTGCAACCATTTTGCCTACCTTTCAACCTTTATGCCCAGGGGTAGTGAGTGTTGCATGGGCCTAGTCTTTCTGTGGGGTGTCTTGAATTTAAACATCATGGAGGGCCTGGATGGCTTGGGATTATGCTGATTTTTCTGTGATTTTCGTTTTTTTTGGGCTGTTGTTGTGGCCTTTTCACCAGGGGTAGTGAGTGTTGCATGGGCCTAGTCTTTCTGTGGGGTGTCTTGAATTTAAACATCATGGAGGGCATGGATGGCATGGGATTGTGCTGATTTTTCTGTGTTTTTCGATTTTTTGGGGTGTTCATGGGGACAGGCCATGTGGGTGGGGGCCATTTTGAGTGCTGCTACAGGCAGGCCCTGGCCATGAGCTGGGAGGCAGGGGGCCATTTTGAATGCAGGCAGTGTTCTTAGGTCTGCAACCATTTTGCCTAGCTTTCAACCTTTATGCCCAGGGGTAGTGAGTGCTGCATGGGCCCAGTCTTTCTGTGGGGTGTCTTGAATTTAAACATCATGGAGGGCCTGGATGGCTTGGGATTGTGCTGATTTTTCTGTGATTTTTGTTTTTTTGGGCTGTTGTTGTGGCCTTTTCACCAGGGGTAGTGAGTGTTGCATGGGCCTAGTCTTTCTGTGGGGTGTCTTGAATTTAAACATCATGGAGGGCATGGATGGCATGGGATTGTGCTGATTTTTCTGTGTTTTTTGATTTTTTGGGGTGTTCATGGGGACAGGTCATGTGGGTGGGGGCCATTTTGAGTGCTGCTACAGGCAGGCCCTGGCCATGTGCTGGGAGGCAGGGGGCCATTTCGAATGCAGGCAGTGTTCTTAGGTCTGCAACCATTTTGCCTAGCTTTCAACCTTTATGCCCAGGGGTAGTGAGTGCTGCATGGGCCTAGTCTCTCTGTGGGGTGTCTTGAATTTAAACATCATGGAGGGCATGGATGGCTTGGGATTGTGCTGATTTTTCTGTGAATTTCGTTTTTTTGGGCTGTTGTTGTGGCCTTTTTACCAGGGGTAGTGAGTGTTGCATGGGCCTAGTCTTTCTGTGGGGTGTCTTGAATTTAAACATCATGGAGGGCATGGATGGCATGGGATTGTGCTGATTTTTCTGTGTTTTTCGATTTTTGGGGTGTTCATGGGGACCGGCTATGTGGGTGGGGGCCATTTTGAGTGCTTCTTCAGGCAGGCCCTGGCCATGTGCTGGGAGGCAGGGGGCCATTTTGAATGCAGGCAGTGTTCTTAGGTCTGCAACCATTTTGCCTAGATTTCAACCTTTATGCCAAGGGGTAGTGAGTGTTGCATGGGCCTAGTCTTTCTGTGGGGTGTCTTGAATTTAAACATCATGGAGGGCATGGATGGCATGGGATTTTTCTGATTTTTCTGTGTTTTTCGATTTTTTGGGGTGTTCATGGGGACAGGCCATGTGGGTGGGGGCCATTTTGAGTACTGATACAGGCAGGCCCTGGCCATGTGCTGGGAGGCAGGGGGCCATTTTGAATGTAAATGTAAATGTAAATGTAGGTGTATTCATATAGCGCAACCTGTCACCCAAAGGGCATCCTGGCGCTTGCCTAGGGAACCCGTCCTGGTATTCCCCTGTGAGAGGCCCCGGCAGGGTGTCCACAGGGTGAAAGCCAGGCATCCCGCCGCAAGGGGCCGTCGTGGAGATTAAGCAAGCTATTGCCCAGAGTTGCAGAGTGAGACCCCGTGAGTCGAGTAGGCACCGGAGCGAGAATTGTCGAGGCCGTGGAATTTTTGTGCCCGAGACCCGCTGAGGCGGGGAATCGAACCCTGGTCCACGGTCGATCCCAGCTCCGGGTCTGCCGCCTCTAACCACTGAGCCACACTTCTCCGCAGACAGTGTTCTTAGGTCTGCAACCATTTTGCCTAGCTTTCAACCTTTATGCCCAGGGGTAGTGAGTGTTGCATGGGCCTAGTCTTTCTGTGGGGTGTCTTGAATTTAAACATCATGGAGGGCCTGGATGGCTTGGGATTGTGCTGATTTTTCTGTGATTTTCGTTTTTTTGGGCTGTTGTTGTGGCCTTTTCACCAGGGGTAGTGAGTGTTGCATGGGCCTAGTCTTTCTGTGGGGTGTCTTGAATTTAAACATCATGGAGGGCATGGATGGCATGGGATTGTGCTGATTTTTCTGTGATTTTCGTTTTTTTGGGCTGTTGTTGTGGCCTTTTCACCAGCGATAGTGAGTGTTGCATGGGCCTAGTCTTTCTGTGGGGTGTCTTGAATTTAAACATCATGGAGGGCATGGATGGCATGGGATTGTTCTGATTTTTCTGTGTTTTTCGATTTTTGGGGTGTTCATGGGGACAGGCCATGTGGGTGGGGGCCATTTTGAGTGCTGCTACAGGCAGGCCCTGGCCATGAGCTGGGAGGCAGGGGCCATTTTGAATGCAGGCAGTGTTCTTAGGTCTGCAACCATTTTGCCTAGCTTTCAACCTTTATGCCCAGGGGTAGTGAGTGCTGCATGGGCCTAGTCTTTCTGTGGGGTGTCTTGAATTTAAACATCATGGAGGGCCTGGATGGCTTGGGATTGTGCTGATTTTTCTGTGATTTTCGTTTTTTTGGGCTGTTGTTGTGGCCTTTTCACCAGGGGTAGTGAGTGTTGCATGGGCCTAGTCTTTCTGTGGGGTGTCTTGAATTTAAACATCATGGAGGGCATGGATGGCATGGGATTGTGCTGATTTTTCTGTGTTTTTCGATTTTTTGGGGTGTTCATGGGGACAGGCCATGTGGGTGGGGGCCATTTTGAGTGCTGCTACAGGCAGGCCCTGGCCATGTGCTGGGAGGCAGGGGGCCATTTTGAATGCAGGCAGTGTTCTTAGGTCTGCAACAATTTCTCCTAGCTTTCAACCTTTATGCCCAGGGGTAGTGAGTGTTGCATGGGCCTAGTCTTTCTGTGGGGTGTTTTGAATTTAAACATCATGGAGGGCCTGGATGGCTTGGGATTGTGCTGATTTTTCTGTGATTTTTGTTTTTTTGGGCTGTTGTTGTGGCCTTTTCACCAGGGGTAGTGAGTGTTGCATGGGCCTAGTCTTTCTGTGGGGTGTCTTGAATTTAAACATCATGGAGGGCATGGATGGCATGGGATTGTGCTGATTTTTCTGTGTTTTTTGATTTTTTGGGGTGTTCATGGGGACAGGCCATGTGGGTGGGGGCCATTTTGAGTGCTGCTACAGGCAGGCCCTGGCCATGTGCTGGGTGGCAGGGGGCCATTTTGAATGCAGGCATTGTTCTTAGGTCTGCAACCATTTTGCCTAGCTTTCAACCTTTATGCCCAGGGGTAGTGAGTGTTGCATGGGCCTAGTCTTTCTGTGGGGTGTCTTGAATTTAAACATCATGGAGGGCCTGGATGGCTTGGGATTATGCTGATTTTTCTGTGATTTTCGTTTTTTTGGGCTGTTGTTGTGGCCTTTTCACCAGGGGTAGTGAGTGTTGCATGGGCCTAGTCTTTCTGTGGGGTATCTTGAATTTAAACATCATGGAGGGCATGGATGGCATGGGATTGTGCTGATTTTTCTGTGTTTTTCGATTTTTTGGGGTGTTCATAGGGACAGGCCATGTGGGTGGGGGCCATTTTGAGTGCTGCTACAGGCAGGGCCTGGCCATGTGCTGGGAGGCAGGGGGCCATTTTGAATGCAGGCAGTGTTCTTATGTCTGCAACCATTTTGCTTAGCTTTCAACCTTTATGCCCAGGGGTAGTGAGTGTTGCATGGGCCTAGTCTTTCTGTGGGGTGTCTTGAATTTAAACATCATGGAGGGCTTGGGATTGTGCTGATTTTTCTGTGATTTTCGATTTTTTGGGGTGTATAACTGAACTGATGTTCCTCTGTCTTCCATTGCTTTTAGGTGCACAAGACTCAAGAGACCACCAGTGCCAGAAGAAGTCCTGCAGCGGTGTGTGTGTGTGCAGCATAACGTCACGCGACGTCACGTCTGGCCACTGACAACTCTGCAACTCGTGCAACTGCGGCCTGCTGTTCTGACCTGCTCTGAAGAAGATGGCCCCCAAAAAAATTCCCCGTAGCTCCTCTAGCAAGAAAGTTGCCAGTAAGGAGCAGAAGAAGCAAGTTACCAAGGAGACTGGTGTGCCGCCCGCCACATTTTTTGGGAGTAAAAAAAAAGTACGCCTGCAGCAGCAGCGGGATCGGCTGGTGACCAAGCTGGGAGCAGCATCCCCGCTCCATTGGGCTCAGTGCCACCACCACGCCAACTTAAGTCCAAGCCCTTGAGTGCTGCAGAGGCACTTAGTCTAGTTGTTCAATCCGACCAGTGATGTTGGCTCATCGCAAGAAAGTAGCAGCAATGTCCCTCAATCAACACAGGTTGTTGTAACTCATCTGACGAGTGTTGAACAACCACAGACGCAACAACAACCACATGTGCAAGTACAAGCCCAAGTACTTGTGGAAGGAGAGGCAGCGCAAGGAGATGCGCAAGCAGAGGTGCATGGAGGGTCACAAGTGCCCACAATAGTTGTTCCTCCAGAAGTAGGGGCACATCAGGAAATCGACAATCAAGCCGAGGTACCATTTGAGGAAGCCACTCCTCCTGATCATTCATTGTCTTCCTCATCCCTAGCAAGGAAAAGATCAAGGGTGGCGTCTACATCTTCTTCAAGCACACCTCCTTCTGATGATACGGATCAAAATTGGGAACCAGCACCACTGCCGTCTGAGAGTGAGGCACACATGATCTGACAAAGGTAGTTTAGCGTAAAAGGGAGCTCGTCCAACGTCTCATAGTTATTGAGTGTGATGAGGCTCAACAAGAAGTGCCGGATACTGCTGCTGATGAAGAATGTCACGACGACGACCCAGTCATCATAAAGGTCACTGCAGCCCCAGCAGGAATGCAGCAAACAGACATTTTGACCCTAGCCCGAGAAGCTGCTGAGCGTGATGATGTTGTCGACGAGGAGGCAATGGAAGAAACACCACAATCATTGGAGTTAACTAGTACACCAACACGTTACGCTTCCATATTTCTTCCTCGCCAGAAGGGACCTCCATCAACCTCGACCTCAATTAGTGGTGGTGAAAGTGCACAACGTACTAAAGTTCGGCAATCCACATCCTCCACTTCATCTGGCATTAGCAGCATGACCACCACCACCAGTATCGCCGCCTCCTCCGGCCCCCACAGACATTTCAAGTCCCCAGTTTGGGACTTCTTTAGTGTTTGCCCAAAAAAGGAAAACTTCGCCATTTGTAGCATTTGTAAGCTTGCAGTTAGTCGTGGTAAGTTTGGTACCAACTATGGTACCGGAGGCCAGAGAGGTCATCTTAGGAGACAGCACGCTGTCCAATGGTTTGCGCACCTAAAGGAGATCAAGGAAGCCCGAATTGCAAGTCAAGAAAACGTTGATGTTTCATCTGATGATGACGAGGAGGAAGAAGACGTGTCAAACACTTCACTTACACCCAGTACCCCTGTCAGCAGCACACCCCATGTGAGCCACACTAAGAGTGTGGGAGAGAGTGAGACACCAATGCGAAAAAGTTCATCAGCGAGCGTAACTGGGTCGAAGAAATCATCATCATCCCGTAAATGCTTGGTCCAGGGCAACATTAGAAACATGTTGTTTACAGAAGCGCCATAGGAACGCAACCACCCACTGACACGTCTGTATAACACTAAGCTGGCTAAAATGCTAGCTCTGGACCTTCTCCCTTTTTCTTTTGTAGAAGGGGTTGGTTTTCTAGAATTAGTGGCAGCGCTCTGCCCTAAATGGAAGGTTCCTAGCCGGTTCTATTTTGCCAGAGTTGCGGTTCCAGCACTACATGAAGATGTGCTGGAGGTGATCGGGGCAGCCTTGCAGAAGAGTGCTGTTCACACTATACATCTGACAACAGACATGTGAACCAGTGGCGCAGGCGCTGATTACATGTGCATCACTGCACACTGGGTCTCTTTTTCAGGGGTTAAAGCAAAGCTAAACGCAGGTGTTGACCCGGACCAAGTTTTTAAAGCTGCTCGGAAACATGCAACACTAGCCATGTTTGGCTTGCAGAAACGTCACACAGCACAAAACATTTTGGATAAGTTTAACACAAAGGTCTTTCACTGGCTGTCCCCAAAAAATTGCCAGATTGGTTATGTTTCCACGGATAATGGCGCCAATGTAGTTAAGGCCATGGAGCTGGGTCACTATTTCAGAGTGCCGTGTTTGGCGCACTGTATAAACCTGGTTGTTAAAAAATTCTTGAGTGATGAAGACAGTCCAGCGTGCGAGTTAGTGGCCACCTGCCGAAGAATGTGCAACCATTTCAGCCATTCTTTTAAGGCCCGGAAGCATCTGAGGAGCCTGCTACATGAACGTTGAATGCCAGTGAAAGCACTCATCCAGGAGGTGCCAACACGTTGGAACTCAACCTTCTACATGCTTGAGCATCTGTATGAGCAGTATACGGTACTCGATCACTATTTCTTAACACTGGGTACAGCTCAGAAGGACCTGAGGATAGATGCGGCGCAATGGGAACTAGTTAAAAGCCTGACAGACATGCTTAGTCCTTTTGAGGTCTTCACGCGTGCAGTCAGCAAGGAGGACTATAATTTGGGAAAAGCTATCCCATTGTTGTGCATGCTGGAGCACCAACTGAAGGCGGTGTCTTCTGTGTTTCAAAAAGATGAAAAAAACCAAGACCCTTTTGTTTTGGCGGAGAAATTATTAGAGCGCCTACATGGTGATGAACGTCTTAAAATGATCCACTCAGAACAGCATTACATTTGTGCTACTATTCTGGATCCACGCTACAAAAAGGCGCTGGCAGGCCGAGCATTCTTTCCTTTTGCTGCTGAAGATGTTATAAAGTACAAACGTTGGCTAGCCTTGTCAGCCAAGAGGTTTGAAAGAGAACGGCAGCACATTGAAGGAAAAGGCAGTACATCAGCATCAGCAGGCCATCCCCAGTCAAAACAATCCACTTCTGCACCTGTGGCTGTGGCACAAGTGACCTCTCAGCCGTTAAAGACACCGGAAACAGGATCATCTGCACCAGACACAACAGTAACATTTGATGCAGAAGAGGATTGGCTAACTCGGTTTGGGTTTGGTTCTCAAAAGGTCACAGCAAAAAGTAAGCAAAGTGGAGGAACCTTGGAGGACCTTGAGTCGATGGTGCAGGACTATCTGAATGACTCAACAGAGGTCTATGTTAATGCTGACCCATTGGCGTATTGGCATGGGAAAAAAGAATTGTGGCCACAGCTCTCCAACCTGGCTATAAACTACTTGTCTTGCCCACTCGCAAGCGTGTCTTCTGAACGTGTTTTCAGTGCTGCTGGTGGCATTGTAACTCCAAAACGGAGCCGCCTCTCGCCCAAAAATGTGGAGAGGTTAACAATGATCAAGATGAATCAGCACCTCATACCACCAGATTACAAAGTACGAGAAAGCACGCCGCATGAAGACGAGGAGGACAGCAATGTAGATGAGGGAATTTGTTCTCTGTTCGGTGACACTGACCTCACCCTGCCTGAATTCGCAGAGTATGATGACGAACTCTTATTCTTATTCCCTGACACCGAACCCTGAAAATGAGACAATGAATCAATAACTTTCTTTTTCGTCCTTATTCACTTTTATTCCTGTGTGTCTGTCTTTCTTTGTTTTGCACAGTTAATTTAATTCAAACTTTAATCACCTAATCACAAAAACAAGCCCATCAACAGAACTGTCTTCACTTGTTTGCTTATTGATTTGAAGGTGCCGCAGTCTGCATTCCTCAGGTTCACAAGTTCAGAAGAACATGCTCCTCTATCCTCCTCCTCCAGACTCCTATTTCCCTCAAAGCAGAGGGCTGGATTACACCCAATGAAGAAAGACTCAGCACTTGTGGGGGTGTTCTACTTCTTTGCGGGTGAGTTGACGGCTCTGGGGCCATTGCTGGGAAGCTCTAATACCGGATAAAAGTGGTTTGGACCAAATCGGAGGCAGAATTTTTTTTTGCGTTTTTGCTGACTTGCTTGCCTTTGAGGTGCTCTTTGGGGGGTTCCGGGTGATTTTGGGTGAGTTTTGGGGTCTGGGAGCACTTCTGGGACAGTCTAATCTTGATTGCATTTGCTTTTCAGGAAATCCGTAATGGAAAACGGGAGTTATGACCTAGCTGCACAGCGCGTTTGGACCGAAGGACGAGAAATATTGTAAGTATGAGATTTTCTTTTTTGGCTGTTTGGGGGTGTTGTGCTTTTTTGCGGGTGGGTTGGCGGGTATTGGGGCATTCCTGGGAAGGTCTAATACCGGATAGAAGTGGTTTGGAGAAAATCCATGCAGAATTTTTTTTTGCTATTTCTGACATTTTGCTCAATGTAGCGTTTTCGGGGGCCTGTTTGGGGGGCTTCCTGGTGTTTGTGGGTGGGTTTCGGGGTCTGGGAGCACTGCTGGCTATGGATACTTTAGTTTACAAGAGGTTTGAAGCAAATCCATGGTGGCAGAGTGGAGTTAGAGCCTAGCTGCAGAGCGCGCGCGGAGTGATTTTGGAAATTGGCAAGAAAATGACTAAGTCCCCATTTTTGTACTTTTGCTTTTTGGGTGTTTGGGGGTCTTCTACTAGTTTTCTCCTGGGTTGACGGCTCTGGGGCCATTGCTGGGAAGCTCTAATACCGGATAAAAGTGGTTTGGACCAAATCGGAGGCGGAATTTTTTTTGCGTTTTTGCTGACTTTCTTGCCTTTGAGGTGCTCTTTGGGGGGGTTCCGGGTGTTTGTGGGTGAGTTTTGGGGTCTGGGAGCACTGCTGGGACAGTCTAATCTTGATTGCATTTGCTTTTCAGGAAATCCGTGGTGGAAAACGGGAGTTATGACCTAGCTGCACAGCGCGTTTTGACCGAAGGCCGAGAAATATTGTAAGTATGAGATTTTCCTTTTTGGCTGTTTGGGGGTGTTGTGCTTTTTTGCGGGTGGGTTGGCGGGTCTTGGGACATTCCTGGGAAGGTCTAATACCGGATAGAAGTGGTTTGGACAAAATCCATAAGGAAAAGCCTTTTGGCACTTTTTGTAACTTAGGGTTTATTAGGGTTAGCTCTAGCAGCAGGATTGCATGTGTTTCGGGGTGTTCTAGATTTTTGCAACTGAGTTCTGGGGTCTTAGAGCACTCGTGAGAATGTGTAATTTTGGTTGCAAGTCATTTGAAGAAAATCCATGGTGGGAAAGGGGGGATTTGGCATAGTTAAAGACAGCCTTTGCCACTATTCTTAACTTAGGGCTCATTAGGGTTAGCAGTATTTCTATTGCATGTGTTTGGGTGGGGGGGTTTTCGAGTCTTGGAGCGATGCTGGCTATGGATACTTTTGCTTGCTTGCAAGTGGTTTGAATACAATCCACGGTGGGTAAGGGGGTATTTGGGCCTACTTTTACTTTCAAAGTACGTTTTGTCACCAGTTTTCTGCTAGGCCTCGTTTTTTTAGATCTGATTGGGGGTCTTCTACATTTTTGCGACTGGCTTTAGTAAGGGTCTGGGTGGGAGCACTGCTGGGAAGGTCTAATTTTGTTATAAAACACAGTTTACAGTACACCTAGCTTGAGGGGAAAGATCTGCTAAATTAATTTGCCCATACTTATTTATCCTTCAAAAGGTGACTCAGACAGAGTACGCACTTTCAAAAATATTGTACTGTCTATTAGGAAACTCAAAGTGTGACTTTTTGAACTACACAGCGTACATACCTTATATTTATTTATCAGTGGTGTTCTAATATCACTTCCTGTTTTTCGTTCAATAATTACAGGCCGGGTTTCAGTCTGTGCAATGGGGAAAAAAGGATGGAGTCAGGCTTCACATTAGCGAGCCGCAATTCAGCATCCGCCAGGCAGGCAGTGGACAGGGTGTCTTCTGGTCACCAACATTGATGGACGAAGCGTCAGCTGGAATGGAGGAGTGCCGCTAATAAGAGGAATTGTTTGCTGCATGCAACTTACTTACCAAATTCAACAGGACAACTACAACAACATACAGATACAGTATCAATTGTTTTCTTCTATGAGTGTGACTGCATTTCTTGGATCTCTCTCTGCTTCTAAATTGATCCCTACAGCCATTCTATAGGTTTTACTTCGGCTATTTTTTAAACCTAATTTAATGTAAGAAGTGTTTCTCTGAGTGCAGAGATAGGCAAGTGAAAACGCTGCAGCCCTGTACTGTCGCATTCTAGTACTACTTACTTTTCAGTAACAATGCATGCAGTAGTGCATGCACTTCCTTTATGTCACTTAAAAGATTTATGGTTAGCTTTGTACCCAAAGATTTCTTTATCTTCAATTATTGTTTGTCCATGCTGTGTTTTTTTTCTTCTCTTAACAAAACCTACCCAAAAAGAAACTCCCATTCCCATCCATTTTCCAAACCCTAACCCTCTTCCCCCGGGCTGTGTGGTTTTGCTTGATGTGTGACTAAATGACATCAATAATTCCACACACTTGCTGGGGAGGATAAGGTCATAGCAACAGGCTGGTGAAGGAATCTGAGGATATATTCTAGACTTACTCAGCTTCAGTACTATTTCTTGTAGTAGTAGCCAATGTCAAAGAAATTCAACACAAGTACAAGTTATACTTTCAATACTTTACCATTTGTTAGGCTACATTGTGGCACTGTTCTAGTGTACTGTCACCTGCTATATTCTCTATCGTACCGTTGTAATGCTACAGTAAGGACAAACCAGGTTTCATTTTCTTTTTTTCCATAGGCATGCAACTGCCACTGTGTCACACCACTAGTACCACCGCAATGAGGAGGACATTTCATCCACCCAGGATTGCCAACCTTAATCGCCATTTCCTGTGGAGCCAGCCCTGGGCCTAGCCCTACTTTCAAACACAAATTACAGGTAAGATAAGCGTTTGGTGGGAGGTAGTATAATGGAGTATTAGGAGAGACGAGAGATTTACGGTAGTACTACTAAAGTCCTAGGACTCTTGAATTCACTTACTCTGTGAGAGGCACATAGTGTTGAAAACATTTAGCCATTTACACTTAAAGGAAGAAAATGACACAGACTTAAGTTTCAGGAACACAAACTTTCTGTTAAACCCCCACCCACCAGACTCAAAAGCAGTAAAAAAACAGGTATGCTCAGATAAAGTTTCAAAAAGTATATTTTTGTAGCCCTAACAAAATAATCTCCCGCAAGACCCTCCCTAACCCCAACGATTGTCCTTCAAAAGTCCCAAAAACAACCCAACTCCCAATTCCCACCCCCCAAAAGTCTCTAAAAAAGGGGCAAGGGACACTACGGCAGGCTGCTGTTCACTTTTGCGGCCAGGGCATCATACTCCTTGCGGAGGGTGGCATGGTCGGAGCGGAGGCCCTCCACCAAGGTCTTGTACGTTAGGACCTCCTGCTCCAGGTAGGACACTCTGAGGGATAGGCGGTGCTGGCGTGCCTTGAAACGCCTGTGGGAGGCAGCTGCTGTCTTTGCTTCTCGGCGGTGGCGGTTGGCTTTGGTAGCCCGGCTCCGTACCGCTGGAGCACTGCGCTGGCACGCAGCCCGTGGGGGCACGGAGGAGGATGCAGCTGTTCCAGTGGATGTTGTACCGGTAGACTGCGAGTCTTCCTCCTCCAGGGCCACCAGTCGCCGATATTCGGCGACAGTGGCATCCAGCCTCCGTTGCCGGGCCATTCGAGCCAGCTCCCTCCTTGATGGTCTGTTTGATTTGACAGAGATTGACGGTAGTACTACTAAAGTCCTAGGACTCTTGAATTCACTTACTCTGTGAGAGGCACATAGTGTTGAAAACATTTAGCCATTTACACTTAAAGGAAGAAAATGACACAGACTTAAGTTTCAGGAACACAAACTTTCTGTTAAACCCCCACCCACCAGACTCAAAAGCAGTAAAAAAACAGGTATGCTCAGATAAAGTTTCAAAAAGTATATTTTTGTAGCCCTAACAAAATAATCTCCCGCAAGACCCTCCCTAACCCCAACGATTGTCCTTCAACAGTCCCAAAAACAACCCAACTCCCAATTCCCACCCCCCAAAAGTCTCTAAAAAAGGGGCAAGGGACACTACGGCAGGCTGCTGTTCACTTTTGCGGCCAGGGCATCATACTCCTTGCGGAGGGTGGCATGGTCGGAGCGGAGGCCCTCCACCAAGGTCTTGTACGTTAGGACCTCCTGCTCCAGGTAGGACACTCTGAGGGATAGGCGGTGCTGGCGTGCCTTGAAACGCCTGTGGGAGGCAGCTGCTGTCTTTGCTTCTCGGCGGTGGCGGTTGGCTTTGGTAGCCCGGCTCCGTACCGCTGGAGCACTGCGCTGGCACGCAGCCCGTGGGGGCACGGAGGAGGATGCAGCTGTTCCAGTGGATGTTGTACCGGTAGACTGCGAGTCTTCCTCCTCCAGGGCCACCAGTCGCCGATATTCGGCGACAGTGGCATCCAGCCTCCGTTGCCGGGCCATTCGAGCCAGCTCCCTCCTTGATGGTCTGTTTGATTTGGAAGGAGCAACTATATGAAGAAAGAAAGACATAGTCTGTAACCAATGCTCCTTAAGATTAACACAAAATGATTGAGCAGAAAGTTGTGTCACAGTACAAGTAGCAAATTGAAAGCACAGTACATAACTATTGAGGACAGTATCTATCTAACCTCCCACTTCTTCATCCTTGCTCTAACATTAGTGGGAGTTTAAGGAACAAATTCTACGAGCACTATGGACTTCCATTACAGTCGACTATGACAGTACACCAGTCTTATTCTTCTTCTTCTCTCTTGTTTAGGAAAATTGGTACGTTATCTTATGCAAGCCGGCATAATGCCAGCGCAGTGAACTTGCACCCGAGAAAAACAGACGCACACCATGATGAGTGAGACAGACTTGCGTTACTGTACCGGTCCAGTACATGCAGGTGGTGAAGCTCTTACTTTTCTATTATGGGTGGCACTGAGAATACTCTGTTAAAAGGGCTACTGCTTAATTAATTTAGCTTTCACCCTACAGTGCAAATGAGTACTAGAAAAGGAAAATGAAGAAGCTAAATAATCTGATTATCTATCACTTCACATGGGATGTATTTGATTACATATGGGATGACTTTAGGTGCTTTGCTTATTTTTGAGTGAACAGTGATACACCCACACTTGAATGACTTACTACTACTAAACTAATGTTATTAAGAGAGGTAGGGAGTGTCCACCTTAAGAAACGGATATATGCTGTGCTTGCAGTTGCAATACAAACTACTGCTACTATTCATGGTAGTATTTGGACAAAATTACAACTTCTTTTCCTTGCCTTTCATACACTGGAACGGACGTGCGGGTGCGGTGTTACATGCTCTTCAAAGTAACACTTAGTTCATCCAGTGACGGTCTACTCTCTCTAGATACACATATGCTATCTAAGAGTATATGCTATCTAAGAGTCAGATAGAACCATGATCCAGGCATCCATCCATTCAAAGTATATGCACACATACAGTTTCTGTTTCACCCACCCAGGCTGTTCTCCTTCCACCCATCCTTGCTTCATCATTCACCCAGCCATGCACCATACCATATGCTTCCCTTCCCAGCCACCTCGGGGACCAAGCAAACACATATCATTCTTCTTTGCCAGTCATCATTACATTTCTCGTCCTTCCACACTTACTTACACCCTTCTTTCGCTTTTGGTTCATCCCATCCATCAAGTTCATCTCAGATCTGATTGGGATTCTTCTCGCCAAAAACTACACAGCTAAGTCGAAGTACATTTAGAGGAGGCTACTACGTGGTTGATTTATAATACACCAGTGCAGATAGCGGGCACAGGCTCCTTGCACTTGCTGGTGCGCCCCCTCCCCCTCCCAGAGCCTCAGATAGCACACTCTGCAGTCTTCAATCTCAATAAGTAAGAAATATATAGCTTACCTTTGCCCGCCACCACCGTGTGAACCCTCACAGGCACACTGGTGTCGTCCGGCACTTGCACCGCATCCTCCCCAGAACTGTTCCCCTCATCCACCACCACCACCTCCGCGCTGGCCCCGCCACCAGATGTTCCACCTACAAAGAACATTTAAGAATGTTGGAATACACCACTCACAACTATATAATATTTGGTCTAGGAATAAAGAAATGTTATAAAAACAGCAAACAATGTAATCATTTGTGGCTGTCTACTCTAAAGTAAAAATGTCCCTTTTTCCAGGGAAGGCTGTTGTCTTGCTGCACTTTTTGGCACAACTGATGAATGCTTGCTTTTTATTTTTAACACGCACCACTTTTTCTCCTAACAGACAGAAGCTTGACTTCTAAGAACACGAGCAAGATCAAGTTCAAACCAGGTGAGAGCTCGGCTCGACCACAAGAAATGTGTCCAATTAATCGTCAGCACTAAGCACTTTTCCATTTTCAGTTAAACGTTTACTTTTATGACAAACTTGATTTTAATAAATGTGTTTACTTTTAATAAAGCTTTTAAACTTAAATAGACTCTGTGGTTTTTGGTCCCCCAGAATAGAGTGGCTGAGCTAAAGGTTTTGGAATTTTTGCAAGCATGAGTCCGTGCCTCTGACACTTCTTTACTCTGACTCCGTACTCTTGTCCTGCGTTGGATAATCTAATCATCATTGGGGATCAATCATCGGTGACTTTGGGAGCTAAATGACTCTGCCACACTATCTAGTCAGTAAGGAGATTGGGGGTTCAACTACAAAGTCTGTTATCACTGAGGTATGTGGAAAGTCTAACAGCGCCTATTATAATTGATACGCTAAGCAATGCATTATTCAGTGTCCATAGTTCTGTTTCTGCAGATTTGTCCCTGCAACAGTAGTAGAATGGTTTGTCCTCCTATCCAAACCAAAAGTAAAGTAGTATCTTATTCTTTCTTGGTGGTCATTCACCTTTTTATTGTTGGCAATTGTCAAAGCATAAACATTTAGAAGACTTGAAAAGACAGTATGGACAATCCCAGAGAACTGCACTCAGTGCATAGAGCTATTGCTGACTAGAATGGGAGTCCAATGGAATTGCCAAATGTGCAATCTTAGTTAGTTACACAGACAGACTAATAAGAATAATCTAGTAATACCACAGGGAGTCATAGTCGAGGCAGGATAAGAATTTAGATCCAGTCTACAAGAAGATCAAAGACGATTTAGAAAAAATCGAATGAGGAACGCTAGGAAAAAATAGGTACTCTATATTAAAATTAAAACTTACCGGGGCCAGCAAAGGAGCCCTCGCCTGCCCGATCCTGGCCTGCATCCTGGCAAACAGCAGCCTCCTCCTCCTGTGACCTCTTGCCCCTGGGGGGAGCTGATGTACAACATGAAAGAAAGAAAGACCAGAAAACATGGATGAGATTTGTCAACCAAATCAAACAATTCAAAAGAACAATAACAAAATATTTTGGCGAAATAGCAAATAGACAACTATTCCACGGGATATATTGACCGATCTCATGTGGTCTACTACGTTATTAGTATCGCTTGATTTGCGGACCGTCGACTTGGAAAGTTCTTATGTAACTCACTAAACAAAGTACTAAAAAGGTTTGCCTAGGACTGGCAGGCAGCAGTCCGCAGCACACGAAGTGACAGACAAAGTCCATCGTGATTGCAGATCAGCGACAACACTAAAGTTTCCTACTACATTAACCAGTCATTAAAATACTCAAACTATCAATCCACCACCACTATTTCTTCTTATCGCCATGTGTACAAAGGAAGGACTGGACTTGAGTCTGTAGGGGCTGATTTAGAAGCCCCTTGCGGCTCTTTTGCTCCATTGTTGCGTGACTTTTGTGACGCAGCGGCAGAACAAAAGAGGCGCCATGGTGCGGCGTATATTAACAACGTGACGCATATGGGAGATGCATCACGTTGTAAAGCCCTGCGCCATCAGGGGGCGTTCCGGCGCAAGGGAGGGCGTTCCTGCGCAGGAACGCATCCTAAACGTGGCTGAGGGAAATCTACAAGATTTCAATCAGTCACGTTGAGGACAATGATGCGTGACTTAAACCCTGCGCCTGCTTGAAGCAGACGTACGGCTTGACGCAGCATTGGGGAGATGGGGCACCCCAGAGCATTGCTGGAGTTGCGCCATCGTTGTGACGCAACTCCAGCAATGCGCCGCCTTTATGGCACAGATGCGTAATGCTTTGGTGACGTTTTGGGCCCATGGTGCGCCGCATTGTAAATACGGCGCACCATGGGTGGTGGTGGCGTGGCGCACAATTACTGGCGCATCCCTGCTACTTTGCAGGGATGCGCCCGTAATTAAAAATCTGACCCTTAGTGTCTAGCATTAGGCAGTTCTTTAAACTACACTCATGCATAATTTCACAGGCCAATGAAATGAGCACAAAATCGAAAACAAATATTAATAGTAGCAGCGCTACTGAGAAGGAGAGCAGTGCACCTGAAATGCACAGAAGATTTTGAAATATAATTTACCTACAATGTAATCAGCAGCATTATTGCTCTTGGTAAAAAACACAAATTTGCAAGATAATAATACACAGAGCAGGAGAAAACATAGTAAAGAAATAGCTACTACTACTCACCAAGCCCGGGGATCTCAAGGCCAAGCAGGTCGAGCAGATCGCGTTCCCGGTCCAGGACATCCGTCCAGCGGTGGGTGGCCTGGTTGTAGGTGCGCCGGACCCGAGAGTGGTGGTACATGGCTCAGCACACCTTCTCCCACCGCTTCCGGCGCTCCCGGATCCCGTACCTGCTACCGATCTTGCCGCCTGCCATGATGGTCCTGGGGAGGCGGCGCTGAACATAAAAAATTAGTGCGGCCGCCTCCTCCGGGCTGAAGATCTCCCGGGGTGCGACATGCTCCCCCCTCAAACGCCCGCACGGGAGCTGGGCACGGGGTGCGGGACCCTTCCCCTTCTCTAGATGCTTCCCGGCTCCCTTCACCATGGTCTGGGCAGAAAGGAAGCTAAATAATAAAGAAAATAGAATAGGGAAGAGAAGAAAAGAAAAGAGTTTAAAAAAGTAGTTTAAAATTAACCAAAAGTAGCAGAAAACACAAACATATAGAGCTAGAAAAATAGAGAGATAGATAATAAGTAAAACAAGCAAAGGATGGCAGAGATACAGAGAGGATACAAGAAGCATGCCCAGAACCATAGCAATGAATGAGAAACAAGATGGCCGCGCCCGTTCACGACCGCACGGGTAAGTTCGCGCGAGATTTTCCTCGCGAACACATGCGAAATTGTACTAGCGAGCCGCACACTTTGCGAGATTACACATCGCGCCCGGAAACGGAAATACATCATGCAAACAAGATGGCTGCGCCCTTGAACCTCCGCGAGGGTAACTTCGCGCCGTTGCGCTACAAGCGGCTTGCTAAAACGCACAAAACCTTGCGAACTAACACGCCGCAAAAAAACAAATCGCATATTCGCACAAATTCACGGCTTCCGAATCCGATCCCGCGTAATTGCAGAAAAACGAGTTTTGCAAAACTGAAAGCACTCAGCAGGTGCAAGAGTTCAAACTCATCATTAGTAACCATTCCCTGTAGTGCTTCCTGACTGGGGCCCCTCCAGAGTTCAGTTGCTAGTTGCAACAATTGTATGACCCTGCTCTGACCCTCACAGCAGGCTCATAGAATAGCTACAAGTAGGCCACAAAGGTCCTGGAAAAAAAAATTGCACTGCAACAGAAAGCAAATTACTGATAAGGACGCAGGTGCCAGACCTGGAATTTTAAAACAGTGACACATTAATAAACCAACCACAAATTAATTCATGTCAGTTGAAGCAGGGTATGTGTGCTTGCTTTTTCCCCCCATAATCTACAGTGATGATGAACCAGAGGGTGGCATTGATGTACCAGAGGGTGGCATGGGTGAAACAGAGGGTGGCAGTGGTGAAACAGAGGGTGCTGGGAACCTGTGCTGATGAACCAGACGTAGAAACAACATAGTCGCGACCGTTGCGAGCCGACAAGTAAGTTCGCAATTGCGAACTGGTACCAAACCCTCGCGAACTGGCAGAAACCCTTGCGAACACAAAAAAAAAATCCGCAAATTTGCGAGAATTTGCGGATTTTGCGGATTGCGAGTTCGCAAATTTGCAAAATTCGCGAACGCCAGATTCGCAAAATTCGCCCATGCTTACTATTCTTCAGTATGGTTCCTAAGAATGTTTTTACAATTACATCTTTTCGGTCACTAAGATTATCTTATCATATGAGAGACTGATTTAGCAATTTTGGAGCTTACTGTGCCATGGTTAAATAGCATTTGCAACTCAGGTGAGATAATTTAACGGAAGTGAACATTTTTATTTTATGTAGACGTAACACTTTTTTGGTCTTTAACCTAGATATAAAGAGTTGCCTTTGTTTTTATTGTTTCAGTCAACAAGACCATTGTATTACATGAGTTACCACATCAACTACATTTAGAGTGTAAGATGTATTCTTATTGTGATTAGGTGAGAGCTGTTATTCCATATCCAAACTGTAATTTGAATATGTGCTTAAACACTTTCCAAACATAGGTAAGAGATACAATAAAGACGGTCTGTCACATTGGAAAGTAACTTTATCGCAACTGAGCGAACAGGTTTTTACTTTATTATTATTGCCTTTACAGTTTCAATGTTGCACATGGACAACATTTTGTATTGAGATAGAGCCACCTTAATTGAAATTTCTACTACCAGCAAATTGGAACAACTAATCTCAAGAGCCAGGTAAGAAAATAATCCTAAATTCAACATTAATTTTGTCTTCTGTAACTCAACAATGCTTTGGGTGGTACTCAACTCCTTCAATTGTCTTATGACTTTCTAGACATGAGTTCGATCCTGGCCTAGAATTCAAAATATTTTACATCTGTCTTTAGGTAATTTTTGATACCCTCATGGGGTGTGACCAAATATAATCCACAGTGAATCCCAATTTCTCTTTTTCTTGGGGTTCCACGTGGTTGGATGTCTTTCAATTAACACAATGCGAACTCGAAATACAAATACATGAGAACAGCGTGAGCATGTATATGAAATTACTATGCTGTACTTGGTGATCATCATTGGTCTTTGCAAGATAGTGGGCTCTGACAATCACAATTTAGCTACTCGACACAATCAATATAGAAATTCAAGTATGTGATGTGTGAAGCCTGAGATGTGGCCCTCAACTGGTTACTGTTCTCCTGAACATTAGCGCCTTAACCGTGGCGGTAATTCTGCCGTGGTGTGGGGCATTCCATTAAGTGGGCAGAGCCGTGTCGGCCAACGGGCGTGCGCAGCACAACTGAGGTAGTGCTCGCGACAGCCATTGAGCACTTAAAGGGTTAATTAGAGTGAGTGTTAACCTTGGTATTTTGGATTTTAGATTTAACACCTATTGAGATACCCTTATGTGCTTATGCTAACCCTTGTAATAAGGAGCCTAATATATTGTTGTATTTATTGTTATAATTTCTAATTGTATATGTAATTATGATGAGATCAAGAAGTGGGATCTCGTAAAATGTGATTTTTTTGTATCACTTTTTGCACTTTTTACATTTTTGGCGATGAGGATGAGATACGAACCCACGCGTGCAAAGCACAATGGATTGCTAATCCATTGTGCTTTGCACGCGTGGGTTTGTATCCCATCCTCATCGCCAAAAATATGTTGTAAACTCAATAATTTCTGGATACTGGAGAAGTTTCAAATGAGTTTAATGTTGAGGAAAAGGTCTACACAGCTCATCATCTGCCAGCAGTCTTCATCAGTGCTACCGCAAGATTTTGATACATTAATCTTGTGCATGCTCAAAGAGTGTTAAGCTTGCCAACCACCAGTGTGTCAACCATTTTGTTGCTTGCCGCTTTGCCAACCATGACGTCACAGTCTAATCCTGTGATTATTTCATAATCAGAAAGAAGGCTCATTCAAGGAAAAATTCTAACAAGAATTTACATTGTCGCTTTCGTTCTTTTTTGGACTGTGTCTTTCTGGAAAGCTCGGTTTACATCTGTTGTTTTTGACATCACAAAGGATTTTTTTTTTCTTCAAGATTTCAAGAGGAATGTTCTTTTATTCAAGGCAAATTTTTTTTTTTTTTTTTAATATTTCTTGTTCTTCAGGATACAAAGAACTGTGACTCATTCTTCAAGTTCCCAAATAATTCATTGGCGGATCAACTACTCAACACTACGGTGATTGGCACACCTGTGGACTCTCTACAAACAAGCTCCCTGTAATATTGTGTTATTGTAGTTAATCTTCATTTCAAGTTGTGTTTATTTGCACCCAATTTTTGGTATTTTTTTTACCAGTTATGTCTTCAATGCAATCTATCAATGCCCCTCCTTCGTTCCTTGAAATTCCTGGTGAACCGGCAGTTAAGTGGGACATCTGGTTTGATGCCTTTGAAACATATTTAGGTGCCATAGGTGCCTCAAGGTTTCGACCAGAGAGGAAGAAGTGTCTTCTATTACATTCTCTGGGGTTCGAAGGTAGATCAATTTTTAAGCACTTGCCAGATCTACCTGATGGGGGTGAAATATTGGATGAGTACCTGTGCGCTGTAGCTAAACTTAAGGCTCGCTTTGATAAACAGCCCAATGTAATTGTGTTAAGGCATAAGTTCTTCAAGAGAAAACAATCTGATAGTGAGGACGTAGATGACTACATCTCTGTTCTCAGAAAACTTGCGTCTGTATGTTTATTTGAGAATTTTATGGAACAGTTATTTCGTGATCAATTTGTTGGGAACTGTAAGGATAAACATATCAGACAAAAGTTGCTTTCCATGGATAACCCTCCTCTTGATGAGACAATTAAGGTAGCCAAAAGCATTGAAACATCCAACATATCTCTCAAGGAGTTGGAAGATAAACCGGATGATTCTAATTCTATTAATTATGTGGGTCCATCAAAAAAATCTAAAACCCCATTTGTCAAGAAAAGTGGGCCCAATTTTCCCCCAAAAAAATCTGATACCACCATACCTTCTAACATCTGTTTACATTGTGGTAGTTCTCCTCACACTACAGGTTCCAAATGTCCTGCTTTCAATGTCTCATGTAACTACTGTAATAAAACAGGTCATTTTGCTAGTGTTTCTTTAAAAAAAAAAATATTTTTAAATCTGTGGCCTGTGTCTTGGAGTCCGATGACTTTGATTCTGAAGATGAGATCGTCTCGGTTGTCCGGGATCACAGTCATCCTGATGAGTCTCACATTCCACTCACTGAGGATCCCTCTACATGTGTCGATCCTGTTGTGGAGATCAGTCGGTGATAAAATTATAAATGTATTAGTTGACTCTGGAGCCAGGATTACTATGATAACCCAAAAACTGTTCCAAGAGACATGGGGAGAGAGAGATCTTTTTCCTCCTGATCGATCACCAGTCTCCTATGAAGGACGGAAGATCGAACTAATGGGTTACATTGAAGATTTTTTAGTATTCAAAGGCAGGAAGATCAGTGGGAAGATATATGTGGCTGCTAAAGGACTTAATATCCTAGGGTGGTTTCATCAAGGGTTGTTTGGTATGCAATTAAGACCGGGGGCAAAAGAACAAGTTATGTTCATAACTTGTGACGAAGCAAACGCAAGATGGGTCAATGAGTTTCCCACTGTTTTCAGCAATGAGTTGGGAAAGATCCCAGGTTTTAAGCATAAAATTATTGTTAAAAAGGGCGCCACTCCTGTTAAACACAAATTTAGGAGTGTCCCGTTTAGTGTCAGGGAAGATCTTGATAAGGAACTTACTTCTTTATCATTGAACCTACGGATTCTTCACTCTGGTTATCTCCCTTAATGGTTGCCCGCAAATGGGATGGTAAACTGAGAGTGTGTGTGGATCTCAGGTCTCTCAACAAGGAGATCTGAGTCGACTCACACCCATTGCCCAAAATAACTGATTTGTTCTTGTGCATCAAAGGCGCAAGAGTTTTTTCTAAGCTTGACTTGGCTAGCACCTATCATCAAATAGAGCTTCATCCAGATTCATGCTCCTTGACTGCTTTTGTCTCCCCTCTTGGTACGTTTCGTTATAAAAGGATGCCATTCGGGCTAGCCTCCGCAGCATCAGTTTTTCAGAGGGTTATGCAGAATATGTTGAGGGGTGTGGAGGGAGTTCTTGTGTTCCAAGATTATGTCCTTATTTATGCTAAGAATAATGAAATTCTGACAACATCATCAGGAGAGTGCATGAGATTTTCAAAAAACATGGTGTGGTATTAAAGATTGAGAAGTGTAAATTTGCATGTGATGAAATAGAGTATCTAGGCCATCTTATATCCAAGGATGGCATCAAGCCCAGGCAAGGTCTTATTGATGCCATAATGGAAGCCCCTGTACCCAGTGACAAAACAGGAGTTAAGTGTTTATTGGCACTATTGGTATATTATTCCAGATTTGTGAACAATTATGCTTCCATGGTTAGACCCATCAGTAATCTCCTTAAAAGTTCCTCAAAATGTCTTTGGTCATCTGATTGTGATTGTGCTTTCAGGGAGGTTAAAAAAGCTCTTAAGGAGAGCAATGCACTGACACCTTTTGACCCAGCATTGCCTTGCTTCATTACAGTCGATGCGTGCAAAAGTGGTTTAGGTGCTATTCTCACGCAAAGATCTTTTGACCAAGAATGTACGGTTGCATTTGCGTCCGGAGTTTTGAGAGGTTCTGAAGAACATTAATCTGTGATCGAAAAGGAATTACTAGCTTGTTGTGGGCTATTGACAAGATTCACCTATATGTTTGGGGGAGGCATTTCAATTTAGTTACAGATCACAAACCTCTTGTAGCTATATTATCGTCAGGTCCAAGTAAATGTTGTACCCCTAGAATCACTAGAATGGTTAGTAAAATGTTACAGTATCAGTTTGATATTACTCACATAGCTGGGGGTAAAAATGTTAGAGCTGATTATTTGTCACGCTTTCCTCAATCTTCTGTTTTGAGTGAAGGAATTGGATTTCAAGAGCTGTGTGATGAGGATGAAGAAGATTGGTTTGTGGCCTCGGTGGACATTCCTGTTTTGGCGGTTGGGTCTGAGGATGATTGGAGATTGGCTTTTTCTGAAGACAAGATTCTTCAAGACGTGTGTATGTTTGTAACGAATGGATGGCCGAATGAGAAAGCTCTTTCTTCTGAACTGCAGCCTTATTGGAAGGTCGAGTATGAGATTTCGTTAGTGGATGGTTTACTGATGAGGTGTGACAAGTTGATTCCTCCGCATTCTCTCAGGTCAGTAATTGTCAAGGAATCTCATGATGGACATCCGGGCATTTCACTCACTATACGACCAGTTCAAGAGAATTTTTGGTGGCCTAGTATGGATAATGAGATCAGGACTTCTGTTGAAAATGGATTGTTGTGCTCTTCTTCCAATAAGACACTCAAAGCCAATACGCCTCCTCTTTCTCCTGTTGAGTGTCCGGACGGCCCATGGATTAAAGTAGGTGTGGATATAATGGGTCCATATGAGATTCTACCTCAGAACATGAGGTTTGTCATTGTTATGATAGATTATGCTTCCAAGTGGCCTGAGGTCAGAGTGGTTAGAGAAGCTGGTGCTGCTAGTGTTATTAAGTTCATGAAGGAGGTTTTTTGAGGGAAGGATTTCCCCAATTTCTTGTCTCGGACAATGGAAGCCAGTTTGTGAGTAACGAGTTTCAAAGTTTCCTAAAGTCCAGTGGTATTAAGCACCTCAGGAGTTCTTTATATTATCCACAGGGTAATGGCCTGGTGGAAAGAATGAACAGAGTTGTGGGAGAGACCATCAAGTTGACTGTCAAGGGAAGTCATGATGTGTTGTCTTCATTAGATAGTATGTTGTGGTTTTACAGAACCACTCCTCATTCCAGTACTAAGTTTTGTCCCTTTGAGGTTTTGAGAGGGAGGAAAGCCAACACAAGTTTCTGTCCTGGGTGGATGAACAAATGGTTTCACTCTTTGTGTGACGTTGAAGCTATGAAGAACAGTGTTAAATCTAATGTTGTGGTCATGCAAGATAAAGAAAAGGAATGGTTTGATAAGAAAAGAAATGTCAAAGTTGTTCCGTTGGATGTTGGTGATTTTGTAAAAAACCTGTGCATAACAAGATAGGAAGCGGTAGGTTTAGTGATCCTGTGAAGGCGATCAAAATTAGTAACAATTCTATTCAAGTAGTAGGAGGTAATTGGTGAAATGTCTCAAAGGTTGTCAAAGTTAAATCCTGTTCTGGAGGTGGTTCCAGTGGTAATGTCTTTGAGTGTTCTGATGGTAGAGCTTCACATCTATCTTCTTCCCTTAAACAGAATAGAAGAAGCTCAAGAGTCAAGGTTGTTCCCCATAGGTTTAGGGATTAATAGTTTTAGTCATTTTTAGGTTTTGTGATTTTCCTTATCACCATCCCCCTTTTTGTTTTGTCTATTTCATTTGCACTGTTTTTTTTGTTTTTTTGTTTCATGGTTAAAGAAAAGGAGGTATGTTATATTCTAGGTTCGCTGTTTAAATATGTTAAACAAACTCTATATATGTTAAGCTATACTCAATGAGATTTTATGTTGAGCCTATGTGAATGGATTTGTGATGTCACTGCTGTTGGAATGTTATTATTCCAATGCTTGAGGTCAACTGAGACTGATGAAGACTGCTGGCAGATGATGAGCTGTGTAGACCTTTTCCTCAACATTAAACTCATTTGAAACTTCTCCAGTATCCAGAAATGATTGAGTTTACAACAATCTCTAGGGGTACAGACTACTTCTTTGACCTTGAGATTCAACGGTGCAAGATAAACATCCTAAACGACTGTAATTCCGTCGTGGAAGAAATGAATACTGCGGTAATTAGGCATAGAACATCTACAATGTCTAAAGCCTGAACAGATAGGCCTACAAGGAGCAGCCTAAGTGTCATGGAGGAGAAAGATCTCAGAATTGGGACAACATCTCAAAAATATACATATGTATTCCATAAAATCACACCACAGAGAATGGTAATTTGGGGGGAGATAAAAAAATTGAGAAACTCCAATACAATATACATGTTAAGGATGACCCCTGAAATTAAATCATATCGATATCAAAAGCACAAAGTGGAAAAAGCTCACCTGAAACTAAATATAGGGATAAACACCGGTATCATCTAAAGGCAGCTTTCAGGATCCAGTGCAGGGAGGTTACGAAGATAGACGTTAAGGTCACCCCGTCGGGTAAAACCGGAAGCAGAAATGCGTATTGCCTACACACAAAACCAAGGAAAAAAACAATACACAAGAGGCAAATAAGTAAAATTACAGACAGGAAAAAAAGGGGGCGCCCATACAGTGGAATGAGGACAGGGAAAATAAGAAAAAGAATACCCTGAGTAACGCTTACCAAGCAAACACCTCATGTAGTCCTAAGCTCTCATATTGGAATTATGTCTTTTTGCTTCAAAGCTCCTGTACATGAACGGGAATGGCCACAAAAAGTGTGAACGCAGGGACGATTACTTTCGGGACCTGAGCATAAAAAGAAATTGTGGAAACTAAGGGCCCGATTCACAGAATGAACTTAAGACTCAATCCTAAACTTACTACTTTTGGTATTCACAGAATGAACTTACTACTTTTGGCATTCACAGAATGCACTTACTCATTTTGGTATTGACAGAATGAACTTACTCATTTCGGTATTCACAGAAGTTAGGACTCATAACTTTAGGACTCCTAAATGCCTTCTGTGAATACAGTAAGTCTTAAAATTAGGATTTTTCTCAATTTAGTAGTAGTAAAGTTAGGACTCCTAACTTTACTACTACTAAATTGAGAGAAATCCTAATTTTAAGACTTTCGGAATTCACAGAAGGCATTTAGGGGTCCTAAAGTTAGTACTCCTAACTTTACCACTACTAAATTGAGAAAAATCGTAATTTTAGGACTTTCGGTGTTCACAGATGGCATTTAGGAGTCCTAAAGTTAGGAGTCCTAACTTTACTACTACTAAATTGAGAAAAATCCTAATTTTAAGACTTTTGGTATTCACAGAGGGCATTTAGGAGTTCTGAAGTTAGGAGTCCTAACTTCTGTGAATACCGAAATGAGTAAGTTCATTCTGTGAATACCAAAAGTAGTAAGTGCATTCTGTGAATGCCAAAAGTAGTAAGTTCGTTCTGTGAATACCAAAAGTAGTAAGTGTAATCTGTGAATACCAAAACAGTAGTAAGTTTAGGATTGAGTCTTAAGTTCATTCTGTGAATCGGGCCCGAAGTTGGGAGCTAGGAAAGCGGGATAGGATATAACGAAAAATCAAGAAGAAGAGAGACCGCCGCAAGTACCGCTTACCTGAAAAAGGTTCCTTCCAAAGAGAATAGACCAAACATCCCGCCGACGGGAGTGTCGATAGAAACCCTCCTTTAAATGCAGAACCTTACCTGGCATAATGGGCCAACACAGCTTACACCTGGGCAGGCGGAGGAGAAACTAGACCATCTATCCCTACCTGGAAGAGAAATCTATGCGTCAGCTATTTTCCACTGCGGCCGAATAACATGTCAGGAAGCAACCGTGTCCCGTACACGAAGATCGACGGCGGACTCAGGGAGATGGAATAAAAGTGTCCGCCATATCACAGTATCTTGAAAAAAAGAATAGAGTAGGCACCATATCGGGCCCGAAGTTAGTAGCTGTCCTAAGTCATAGCAAGCGTCTGCCATCTTGGAGAGTACGCTAAGACAGCGAATAGTGATGGAACAAATAATGAATGTAAAAAGTCACAAACAGGCCCAACATACTGGTGAAAGGGAGAATTAACCCGATATTAACCTCTAATGTTCTTGTTTTTTCACTTCTCCTTCCCACATTTCCATGCCTACATTCCTTTCCACTCGTCAAGCCCCTCTGCTAATCTGCGTATATATTAACCTTATTTGGTGGTGCTTAGAGAGGAATCACCTGAATAGCGAACCAATCCTGACTTATGGAGAAGAGTACTTGGGCACTGACGGTCTATTTGACATATCTAAGTGGTGCCTAAAGTGCATCTACGGCATGTTGAATGTCATAAGTGGGCTGCAGTCCATATTTCCACTATCACATAAGACAACATTTATGTCTGACAGGAGCATCACTCTGCTGTGTCTGGGCTACAGTTTAAACACAGTGCGGTAACACATGGCAGGGAAATGTGCCTTTGCAAGCAGGAAAAGCATGTTTCATTATATTCATATGGCACTCCTAAAGTATGTCTTTTAATACCACAGGGCAAGTTGCTAATATATAAATAATAGGATACATTACATGTGGGGTTTAGTGTGCTCTCATATTGAAATCAAACTCCAAAGTTATTTCACTGTGTAGGCCTTGCTATACTTTTATTTGAGCAGACCTAAATGGGATTAACATCATTATTATTTCCTATTTCTGCTGGAGAAAATATTAGAAAAATACCTAAAGGTTATTTCCCAATTAATTCCAAAATCCGAAGCAATAGTAAAATCCGATTTATGATACATTAAGTGGAAAAGTAACTTTGTAAAGATGTACTGCTTGACACACAACTGGCTTCTGAGACCAGGTAGAGGAGATGGGTATTAATTACTGACCACTTAGCAGGGATTAAGTATCTGGGAACAGAAAGGATCAGTCGGCCGAATAAAGGACAGCTCTAGCACTACCTCTTTTGACTTGGAAATGCCAAGACAATTTTTCCTAATCATTCTGATGACTTTCTGAGACATTCAAGATACTGTCACAATTGGGTAGAGAAAGAGTTTGACCCCCTATGAATAGGGAGTAGTTAAGCAACTGAAGAAAAGGGTACTTGATGCCTGGTGTTCGATCTGCATCTCGAAACAAGGGCCCTGGGTGATTTTATATTAAGGCAAATAGGATGTGCTGCAACTAGAGGTGGAGAACGGAAAGAAGTCAATTTGGTGGAGGGAAGAATTTCCCCAGTCACTGGCCAATGCACAGGATAAATATGGCATCTCGACTACCAGCTACTCAGAATATTCCAGGATCTAGAAATATTAAACTTGAAGAATAAGGCCCTGCTGGAGGAAGACTTCCATCTCCTCTGGAAAAAGAGGATTCACTTGAGGACTCAAGGACTCCTGAATCCTACAGGCAACCGGGAACAGCTCTGCGACATTCAAATGGTTGGCAGTGCTTTTAGCTGCTGCAACACGAAAGGCAGAAGGACTCTTGACTCCAAGAAGGCCAAACTGACCACAGAGGACACTGCAGGACACTGCACAGGGGACACTACAGGAGATGCTGCAGAAGCGGGGCCTGGTGCCTAGAAGCCTGAGGCTCGAAGGGCTACAGGACTGAACAGGAGGGACTTTTCCAGCCCTCCCAGAAGAATTGGGACTTTGTTAGGTTTTTCACCTCCAGATGACAGAGACAAGATGGTGCCCTGTAAGGTTGCAGCCAAGCTGGGCAAGAATATCAGGTTTGTCCGCTTTGAGCTTTTTGACTGGTTCAGCATGCCTTATGACCTTATTGAGTCATGCACAGATACAGCTTCCATCCTTGCCCCACTGGAGGATATTGACTTCCAAAAAAGTGGTTACGGATCTGGTTTAGAGTTTGGTGGACAGGTACTCTGACACGAATGTGACAGATAGCCCGCTGGCCCTATTGAAAGTGGCATTGAATATAATGCCTGTGAAAAAGATGGATAGGACATTCATCACATTTGTGATGGAGTAACCTATTCACTGAACTCTAAATCGGGCTCAAAACCCAAGGCTAAAATATTGGAACAGGGTGAAGTGCCAAATCTTTCCGACCCATGGAAAGACATTGGCAGCCATGGAATCCAGGAGTGCTCTTCTTGATACTGTTGCCTCCAGAAGTAACAGTTTCAGGAAGGAGCTCAACAACTACATACACAGCTTCAAGGGATACTTACTGACAACAGCCTTGGACCTTCCCCAACTTTCCATTTCAGAGGCTAAGCCAGAAGACAAAAACTTTGACTAGGTGACTCTATTTGTGTATTCGACTTCTGCTCCATCACAGTCAGCCTGATGACATGCTTAAGTCCCTGTCAACAGTAAACAGTTACTTTTGATTTGTGCTTTACTTTTGTGTGGTGTTCTTATCTCAACACTTTATAAAATCATATATATGGTTCTCTTTAACATGTTTATTGATCATGCTATCTTTCACTTCATTATTTTTTCTCAATGTTTATCTAAATTGGTTTGGTAACTTTCAGTGTTGTGTTCTTTACTGTAAAATTATTGGTACTGTTTAAATGTAACATGCACTTCTCTGGGGATTGCCTGCTGCTTATGCCATGGCTACCTGTGGTTGAGCAAAGATTCTCTCACAGCTGTGTACAAGGGTGGGCATATTGTATGTGTAAGGGTCTGCCTCACAAGTTTATAACCCCATTTCTGAGAGTACATATACGTGGAGTTAAGTAAAGTAAACCTATAGTTACCTATAGATACACTTACCTTGTCGCTATTTTGGTCCATCATATTTTGTCCACAATGTTCCAACACCTCACTATTCTAGAGCTGATATTATGATGGAATACTAATTGCACTGGTTGGGAAAAACCGCATACCACCATTTGAGCCATTTTGCAGCTTGTATTGTGTTACGTAGAGTAAACTGTACTTTAAGCTGAGTAAGGGCCGGTAATGTAACATATATATGGATTTGTGCATGAGGAAAATCATGTTGTTCCATTACTATAACATAAGCAGCAAAATCAGTCCAAGTTATGTTTTTTTCTTTATAATAGTTAGTCGTGGATTAGGATAACTTCAATAACAATGTTAACACTCAATTCGTATGGCCTTCCTTTGCTTTCAACATCTATGTTCCCCACTTAAGCCTTAAAACGAAAAGGATGTTTGCTCCATTCCATGTTACACATGCAGCAAACATTATTTAATTGATGCAGCTCCTAGCGTCATATTATGCAAATGGTCCAGGCGTGCTACAGACAGTTTAGCCACAATGTTGCCCTCCCAGTATTGCTACATATCAGAGGAGAGATGGCTGATGCTTGCCCAGACTCTTCTGGGTTCATATGTGAGCATCTGCTCAATGTGAAGTGGGTGTTTCCTGATTGACATGGGGGTGTGGCACCAGTCAAATGAGGGAAAGTCCTTGGTCATGCGCCCATGTCCATATCATAAGGCCATTGGAGGCACACTAGTTCATGGGCTTAGGAGCTGTGGGAGATGGGAGAGATCTATCCCCTCCACAGAGTTGGAGTGGGGTTACACAGAGGACTATATGCCACACAGGTTTTAAAGTGGAAATCGAAGCTTAAAAAGAGTCTGGCAGAACATGTCTATCCAGCAACATGCTACACACCGCCCAAATCTCCTTGAAGCACGCTAAGGTGATGAGTAAATTGTGGGACCCCATGGTTTTGTCCAGGACCTCTTAGTTTTCATAATCATTTAATTGGAGTTAATCGTGTATTCTGCCTTTCCTCGAATCAATGTGTTTGTCAAGCCATGCAAGACAGCAGGGCAAGGGAAGGCAGGAGGCACTATTTAGGTTAATGTTACAGCTGGCTCAACTGACTTGAGAAAAGAATGCTCTTAGGAGAGGCTTAATGACCACAGAATGAGACACATGTGAAGTAAGTACAGCATGATTTTAGATGTCTCTGTGTTTGATCTTGAGTGTCTGTGGAAACATTCCAAACATAAAAGCCCACATTTAAATCCTATGATTCTGCATGTGTATGTATATTTAACATCAGTTTGCTTTATGGTGTTATAGGTGTATTTATTGAATTGCATAATATAACACTAATTGAATATCACTAATTGAATAACTGAAGACAAAGCACTGACCTCTGTTACTAAACAGAAGAGAGAAAGATGTACCCCTGCAGTCTCTTAGCTTCACAATGTGCAATCCTATAGGCAAGATATTGTTCATGTTATGAACCTATACCATAGTGATAAAATTCCCTGGTTATCTTTTGTAAAGCAAAAACTGTACCGGCTGGGCTTCGACGAGCTGTGGGAGGCCCCTGAAATAGGTTGTAAAAGGGTCCCCCGGAAAAGACTCGTAGAAGCTTATAAGGAACAAAGTCTTGCTTCTCATGTGCTTGCACCCGGCACTGGTATTTTAACCCAAAGTTTTATGGATTCCAAAAATTCTTACCACTTCGAAACTTTTATGGACATTATTTCCCCGACTTTGGCAAGAAAGCTATTCATCCAATGGAGGTTTGGCACCTTACCTATTAAATCCTTTACGTGCAAATGGGCCAACGGGGGCACAAAATATGCCCCGGCTGCAATTCCTGTGATGAGGAGGAAATCCATGTTCTGTTTTTCTGCCCTTCCTATAAGACACCTAGGAAACATTGGCTTGTGCCTCTGTGTAGGAATATGGGCATAAGGAATTTTGCAATTTCGTTCAGAATATTGAAAACTGATTCCTCCCCACACATTGTATTTGCAGTTGCAAAATTTCTTTTGGCCATGTGGCACATTAGGACTAAGTTGCTTAAAGCAAAATCATTATAGGACTGTATTGTCAACCTTCCTTTCTGCCACTGTAACTTTTTATCACTTACTGTCATTGTTTCCCAATATACTGTGTTTTTCTCAAATATTATGTGTACCTAATGTCAACTAATGCTTTTATGTATGTTTTTATGTATCTTTTATGGCCTAAACGGCCGAAAAAAAGAATTTTTGGATTGGATTGGCAATCCGAAACTCGTTAACATTGCTTGTATTGGCTTTCTTCTTGTTCTCCATGCTCAGTTCACCCACACATTTCACCATATGGTCAATCATGCGTGGCTATAGCTGTTAGAAATGGGGGTCTCTAGTTAGCAGTGGTATGCACCCTGTCCAAGTTGGGACCCTTCGTTCTAGTTAGGGTACTGGGATCACACAGCTAAGATAACCCCTCACCCCCTTGGTAGCTTGGCACGAACAGTCAGGCTTATCTCAAAGGCAATGTGTAAAGTTTTGGTACATAACACACACAGTAAGACAGTGAAAACACTACAAATGGACACCACCCAGTTTAGAAAAATAAAGTATCTTTCTCTAAACCAAACAAGACCAAAATGACAAAAACCCAACATACACAATTCAATATCATTTTTCGAAGGTTTAAGCAATTTTGTCCATAGAAATCTATGGGTGCTGTGATTTTACGCAAAGTACCTTTAAATGCTTCAAAATCCACAAGGGAGAACAGCCGCAGAGGCAGGAAGCATCAGAAAACAAAGCGATGCATAGGTTTGTGAATCCCTGCTGAGGCGATGCGTCAGTTCACCTGAATGCAGGAGAAGTGTTGCTGGGAATCTGGACTGTAAGGGAAAGAGATGGGTCATAATCCAAGATGGCTCTGGTCTGTGGGTGATGCGGTGGAAAACGTCGCACACAGGTGCAATGCGTGGAAATCTGGATGCGCTGGAGGTCGATGTGGCGGCAACAAAACAGGTGGT
The DNA here is from genome assembly GCF_964263255.1 of Lissotriton vulgaris. Classification (NCBI taxonomy): domain Eukaryota; kingdom Metazoa; phylum Chordata; class Amphibia; order Caudata; family Salamandridae; genus Lissotriton; species Lissotriton vulgaris. The sequence continues at coordinate 1,421,203 of NW_028249489.1, read as the reverse complement.
GTCGATTTTTTCAGTTGCTGTTCAACGATGTGTTGATTCTTTCAGCGGCACCAGCAGGGCCTGCGTCGAAGTCAGTGCTATGGTCTCGGACTTTGCAGGCACTGTGTGCTGAACTCAGCTGCAGCGGATTCTTTGGCTATAGGGAGGCACTGCGTTGATTTTTTCAGCCACATGGTGGTGGTGCATGGAAATGTTTCCCGCACAGCAGTGCTGCATTGGAAAAACAGGTGCTGGAAGGGCGATGCATTAGTGTTGATGGTTTCATGCAGCAAAACAACCTCCAAGGGCCCAGAACTGGAATTGGCACCACAAGGCAGGCCAGAACTCCCAGCAGTGGAGTTCGGAGATGCTGCAGATAAAGTATTTGATCGCTCTGAGACTTCTTAACCCCTGGAAAAATCAGGCTACACTTCAAAGTCTAGTCCTTTTTCTCACCAAAGCAGAAGCAGCAACTGCAGGTCAACTCAGCAAAGCAACACACAGCAAAGGGGCAGTACTCTCCTTACCGCTCTTCAGCTCTTTTTCTTGGCAGAGTCTCCTCCTAATCCAGAAGTGCTCTAAAAGTCTGGGGTTTTAGGTCTAATACTTATACCCCTTTTGGCCTTTGAAGTAGGCATACTCCAAAGAAAATTCTTTGTAGTTCACAGGTTTCTGCCTTGCCCTGCCTTGCCTTTATACACACTCCAGGGGGGGTGAAGACAGCATTTTCAGAGGACAGACACAGCCCTATTCAGGTGTCAGTGACAACTCCTCCCACCACTCTAGTTCAGAAACGCCCATCAACCTAGTGAGGGACCATCAGGATATGCAGGGCATAACTCAGCTCCATTTGTGTTACTGTCTTGAGTGAATACACAAACAGGCTCCTGTCAGTCTAAAGCAGGCATTGACTCTGCAGGCAGGCAGATGCACAGTATGGTTAAACAAGAAAATGCCTACTTTCTAAAAGTGATTTAGAAAAGGGGGTGGTGATGAACAGAGTGTCTGAGTTAAACAGACCACTCTTACCCAGTCCAAAGATCAGGGCTTGATCCATCACCGTTATTTATCTCACTGCCCCATCCCAGCTCAGAACCTGGCTATATGCAAATCAGTCTGTCCCTGGCCCAGTGCATCATGGGAACAGGGCAGACTAAACTACCAAGCCAATTCTTCACCAGAAAGGAGACAAGCTACCGGGGACCGGTTTCTGGCATTTCAGCCTTCTTCGGCCCGGCTTGCTTGAATCCTGATGGAGCAGTGAGAAAGGGACTCATGTCTGAGTATACCCTGCCACACCTATAGTGGCCAAAAACGATTTAGAAAAGGGGGTGGTGATGAACAGAGTGTCTGAGTTAAACAGACCACTCTTACCCAGTCCAAAGATCAGGGCTTGATCCATCACCGTTATTTATCTCACTGCCCCATCCCAGCTCAGAACCTGGCTATATGCAAATCAGTCTGTCCCTGGCCCAGTGCATCATGGGAACAGGGCAGACTAAACTACCAAGCCAATTCTTCACCAGAAAGGAGACAAGCTACCGGGGACCGGTTTCTGGCATTTCAGCCTTCTTCGGCCCGGCTTGCTTGAATCCTGATGGAGCAGTGAGAAAGGGACTCATGTCTGAGTATACCCTGCCACACCTATAGTGGCCAAAAACGATTTAGAAAAGGGGGTGGTGATGAACAGAGTGTCTGAGTTAAACAGACCACTCTTACCCAGTCCAAAGATCAGGGCTTGATCCATCACCGTTATTTATCTCACTGCCCCATCCCAGCTCAGAACCTGGCTATATGCAAATCAGTCTGTCCCTGGCCCAGTGCATCATGGGAACAGGGCAGACTAAACTACCAAGCCAATTCTTCACCAGAAAGGAGACAAGCTACCGGGGACCGGTTTCTGGCATTTCAGCCTTCTTCGGCCCGGCTTGCTTGAATCCTGATGGAGCAGTGAGAAAGGGACTCATGTCTGAGTATACCCTGCCACACCTATAGTGGCCAAAAACGATTTAGAAAAGGGGGTGGTGATGAACAGAGTGTCTGAGTTAAACAGACCACTCTTACCCAGTCCAAAGATCAGGGCTTGATCCATCACCGTTATTTATCTCACTGCCCCATCCCAGCTCAGAACCTGGCTATATGCAAATCAGTCTGTCCCTGGCCCAGTGCATCATGGGAACAGGGCAGACTAAACTACCAAGCCAATTCTTCACCAGAAAGGAGACAAGCTACCGGGGACCGGTTTCTGGCATTTCAGCCTTCTTCGGCCCGGCTTGCTTGAATCCTGATGGAGCAGTGAGAAAGGGACTCATGTCTGAGTATACCCTGCCACACCTATAGTGGCCAAAAACGATTTAGAAAAGGGGGTGGTGATGAACAGAGTGTCTGAGTTAAACAGACCACTCTTACCCAGTCCAAAGATCAGGGCTTGATCCATCACCGTTATTTATCTCACTGCCCCATCCCAGCTCAGAACCTGGCTATATGCAAATCAGTCTGTCCCTGACCCAGTGCATCATGGGAACAGGGCAGACTAAACTACCAAGCCAATTCTTCACCAGAAAGGAGACAAGCTACCGGGGACCGGTTTCTGGCATTTCAGCCTTCTTCGGCCCGGCTTGCTTGAATCCTGATGGAGCAGTGAGAAAGGGACTCATGTCTGAGTTTACCCTGCCACACCTATAGTGGCCAAAAACGATTTAGAAAAGGGGGTGGTGATGAACAGAGTGTCTGAGTTAAACAGACCACTCTTACCCAGTCCAAAGATCAGGGCTTGATCCATCACCGTTATTTATCTCACTGCCCCATCCCAGCTCAGAACCTGGCTATATGCAAATCAGTCTGTCCCTGGCCCAGTGCATCATGGGAACAGGGCAGACTAAACTACCAAGCCAATTCTTCACCAGAAAGGAGACAAGCTACCAGCTAAGCGTGGAAGGGTATACTCAGATGTGAGTCCCTTGCTCATTGCACCATCAGGATTCAAGCAAGCCGGGCCGAAGAGGCTGAAATGCCAGAAACCGGTCCCCGGTAGCTTGTTTCCTTCCCAGTGTAAGAATTGGCTTTTGTAGTTTGGTTTGCCCTGTTCCCATCATGCACTGGGACAGGAACAGACTAATTTGCATACAGCCAGGTTCTGAAACTGGGATGGTGCAGTGAGCTAAAAAACGGTGTTGGATCTAGCCCTGATCTCTTGACTGGGTGAGAGTATTCTGTTTAATTCAGAGACTCTGTCCCTCACCACCCCTTGTTGTAAATATTTTTGTCCACCCTAAGCGTGGAAGGGTATACTCAGATGTGAGTCCCTTGCTCATTGCACCATCAGGATTCAAGCAAGCCGGGCCGAAGAGGCTGAAATGCCAGAAACCGGTCCCCGGTAGCTTGTTTCCTTCCCAGTGTAAGAATTGGCTTTTGTAGTTTGGTTTGCCCTGTTCCCATCATGCACTGGGACAGGAACAGACTAATTTGCATACAGCCAGGTTCTGAAACTGGGATGGTGCAGTGAGCTAAAAAACGGTGTTGGATCTAGCCCTGATCTCTTGACTGGGTGAGAGTATTCTGTTTAATTCAGAGACTCTGTCCCTCACCACCCCTTGTTGTAAATATTTTTGTCCACCCTAAGCGTGGAAGGGTATACTCAGATGTGAGTCCCTTGCTCATTGCACCATCAGGATTCAAGCAAGCCGGGCCGAAGAGGCTGAAATGCCAGAAACCGGTCCCCGGTAGCTTGTTTCCTTCCCAGTGTAAGAATTGGCTTTTGTAGTTTGGTTTGCCCTGTTCCCATCATGCACTGGGACAGGAACAGACTAATTTGCATACAGCCAGGTTCTGAAACTGGGATGGTGCAGTGAGCTAAAAAACGGTGTTGGATCTAGCCCTGATCTCTTGACTGGGTGAGAGTATTCTGTTTAATTCAGAGACTCTGTCCCTCACCACCCCTTGTTGTAAATACTTTCTAAAAGTGCCATTTTCAAACACACAGTTTAAAAACCAACTTCACTACAAGATGTATTTTTGAATTCTGAGTTTAGGAGCCCAAACTCAACTCTCTATCCCTTCACAATTGAATGTTACACTTGTAACATGTAACAAGGCAGCTCCAATGATAACCTACGGGAGAGACCAGCCTTGTAATAGTGAAAAACGAAATTGGCAGTATTTCACTACCAGGACATGTCTAACACACCAGGACATGTCCCATCTTTCTAGTACACTTCATCCTGCCCTTGGGGGTACCTCTGCTCTACCATAGAGGGGCCTTACATGTAGAGAAAGGGAAAGTTAGGGCCTGGCATTCACTTGCCAGGTCGACATGGCAGTGTAAAACTGCACTCACAGACACTGCAATTGCAGGCCTGCAACATGTTTACAGGGCTACTCGTGTGGGTGGCACAATCACTGCTGCAGGCCTACTAGTAAGTAGCATTTGATTTGTAGGCCCTGGATACACACAGTACATTTTATTAGGGACTTACTAGTAAATCAAATATGTCAATCATGGATAACCAATCATAATCACAATTTACGCGAGGAGCACTTGCACTTTAGCACTGATCACCATTGGTAAAGTGCCCAGAGCACATAAGCCAGCAAAAACGAAGTCCAGCACAGTCAAAAATACAGCAGGTAGTGGCATAAACACTGGGGAGCTACACCAAGAACGCCAGATCTAACAATAGTAATAACTTCTTCTAATGGTGGTTCATCCTTTAACCACAGTTCCTCTCTTATCTTGTTATTAAAACATTTTAACACACATTTGTCCCTTATACTTTCCTCAGTAAGAGCCCCAGATATGCAACCTGCTGACAATTTCCTGAGCGCGTAACAAAATCTTTTATGGACTCATCCTTCCCTTGTTCCCTTTTACCAAAGTAATAACAGTCCATAATAGTGCTGACTTTAGGTAAATAGTGACGATCTAGTTTAATGATGCAAATTTCATATTAATTAAAGTTCCTTTGTTCTGCATTCCTTAAGTCTATCAAATTCTCCAAAATTTGCTGTCCCTCCCCACCGGAACAATGAAGCAAAAGTGCATTCTTACGCTCTGCACAAAGATTTGTGCCACAAATTCTTGCGTAATTCACAAAAATGTCCTTTCACTTCTGCCATTTGACAGGTTACTCTCCTGGGCTTGCAAGACAAAATGGAGGAGTGGTGACGTTCTGCATTTCTGTCCCACTCTGTCACCTTAAAACCACACAACCTATGGTATAGTAACAGTACAGCTCTACACACACGTACAACAGCACACAATACTATGACTGTTTAGTTTAAATGGAATCAGAAAATATACAATGGAAGTTTTTTTTAATTGCATGTGATTCACAAAATCCCACTGCAATTCAATGAAACCACATTATACCGCAGTGATACATACGTTGAACGATATCAGGTGTGCTTATCCCCATTCTGGAATCAGCCGTGGCCCGTGCAGGTAAGAGCGGTGGGGTGGGATCCAGGGAGTGAGGGGCTTCGACAGACAGCAATGAGGGAAAATGTATTATTTATTTAATTTCCCCTCATCATTGTCTGTCAAAACACCCCTGCCACTCTTATCTGCACTAGCCGGGGCTCTCTGGAATTCAAGTGTGCAGGGCATATATTTATTGGAAGATTCTTAAATAAATGTACTTCAGCAAATCCCACAGCAACACAATGTAAATAGAGAAATCACAGCCTTACATGAATAAAAAATATATCAGTGAGCTCACAGCAACTCAATGTAGCAACAGTATTCCCAGATTTGCATAAATGAATACTATACCAGATGTGCTTGCCACCGCATTAGGATTCAATACAGGTGTGTTTGTCACCATGTTTTCTCCTGATGAACAAGCAATGTAGAAGGTGTGCTTGTCACCGTCTTGTAGACAAGCAGTAAATTATCCGGTGTGCTTGTCATTGTGTATCAGACAAGCGCAGGTGTGCCTGTCATCACTCCTCAAATCCTCTTCAAATACTGCGCACTCCCAATAATAGGAGCCGACCGTCCGTGCTCGTGAATGCATCCCCAAACAAACAATATGGCTGCCAACGTGCTGATGTACGGTACGTTCCACTTTTCACCAGGCAGTAGAACTTATTGTGCTTTATTGCTGGCCAATCACTGAGTCGCAGCTGTAGGACACACCCCTTTAACGCATCACTGAGCCAACGAAAAGAACCCTTTATAAGAGGCACTGCGGCTCCTCAGTCTGCCTATTCCTGCTGAAGTTGGAACGCAACAATGTGTTTTATTTGCAGGCCCACCAACCACGCCCAGAATCTCCACATTAGATGCAGGGGATCCGCTGATAGCTCCTCTGACTTCCCCGATGTTCGTTCAGTTTCACCAGTGAATACCAACCAGGTTTTTCAATGCCAACTCAATAGTATATGTCCCCAATCCTTCAACAGCAGGTTCCAGCAAAAGTCCTTCCTCTTGACAATGGACCACAAAAACTCCTGAACCAATGTTGAGGTGACAAAAGTCTCTTGTCCCATCCTCGTCGCCAAATGTGACATTTTAAATCACCACACTAGACGCCAGGTTCAAAAGGTAAATCCTTTATTTTCACCTCACCCATCCAGTTCACTCTCACAACTCATACTCTCTTTCAAACACTCATGTTCACTTCCACCATGAGATTCTACATTCACATTCCACCTTAATAAAAATCAATCAATCAATTAATCAGGGAATTTTTTAGCGTGCTACTCACCCGCGAGGGTCTCACAGCGATGGGGCGGGGCAGCTCTGGGTCAGCCAAAAAGCCAGGTCTTGAGGCTCTTACTGAAGGTTTGCAGGGTAGGGGAGCGTCTAATGTTGACTGGGAGCTCGTTCCAAGCCCTGGCTGTGACGTAGGGAAGGTTCTTCCACCTGCTCTGGTTGTGAGGAAGCATGGGGTTTCTGCTAGCGCGAGGTTGGCGGAGCGGAGGTTTTCTCTTAGGTCTGTAGAAAGACACTCTTTCATTGAGGTATTGGGGTCCGATGTTGTCAAGGGATTTGTTGGCACGGGTGAGCAGCTTGAAGGTTACTCTCTTCTCGACAGGGAGCCAGTGGAGGTCTCGCAGGTGTTGGGTCATGTGCTCTCGTCGTGGGGTGCCGAGGACGAGTCTGAGGAAGCACAGGGTTTCTGCTAGGGCAGGTTGGCGGAGCGGAGGTTTCTCTTAGGTCTGTAGAAAGACACTCTTTCAGTGTGGTATTTGGGTCCAATGTTGTGGAGGGATTTGTAGACGTGGGTTATGAGTTTGAAGGTTACTCTCTTCTCGGCAGGAAGCCAGTGGAGGTGTTGCAGGTGTTGGGCCATGTGCTCTCGTCGTGCAGTCCCGAGGAGGAGTCTGGCCGCGGTGTTCTGGATGGTCTGGAGTTTGTGTAGCAGAGATTTGTTGATTCCAGCATACAGGGTGTTTCCGTAGTCAACTTTGCTGGTTATGAGTGCGTGGGTGATGGTTTTCCTGGCTTCGAGTGGGATCCACTTGAAGGTCTTGCGGAGGATGTTGAGGGTGTTGAAGCAGGTGGAGGTGATGGCATTGATCTGGTGAGTCATTGTGAGGGAGGAGTCGAGAAAGATGCCACGGTTTCAGGCATGGTCCATGGGGGTGGGTGGGTTTCCGAGGGCAGAGGGCCACCAGGTGTTGTTCCAGGCAGTGTGGGAGGGTCTGAGGACGAGGACCTCTGTCTTCTCCGAGTTGAGATTTAGACAGCTGCTGCTCATCCAGGCCGCAACATCCTTCATTCTTTCCTGGAAGCTGTGTCTGGTGTCTTCGTGGTTCTACGTGAGGGAGAGGATGAGCTGGGTGTCGTCAGCGTAGGATACTATGCTGAGTCTGAGCTGTCTGGCAAGGGGGGCCATGTAGATGTTAAAGAACGTAGGGCTGAGTGATGATCCTTGGGGTACTCCACAGTTGATCTCTATGGGTTTGGAGAGGAAGGGTGGGATTCTGATTATTTGGGTTCTGCCGGTGAGAAAGGAGTGGAACCAGTCGAGGGCGTCGTGGAGTCTGGCTGTAAGAGTGCAGTGGGAGATGGTGTTAAAGGCTGCAGAGAGGTCTAGTAGGAAGAGGGCTGTGGTGTGGCAGTGGTCGAGGAGCGTACGGACGTCATTGGTGGCGGCAAGAAGGGCTGCCTCGGTACTGTGGTTACTGAGGAAGAAGGACTGGGAGGAGTTGAGGAAGGCGTTAACTTCAATGAAGGTTGTCAGCCGGGCGATGACGAATTTCTCTGTGACCTTGGCTGTGAAGGGAAGGAGAGAGATGGGACGGTAGTTTTTCAGGTCCGTCGGGTCAGCCGAGGGTTTCTTAAGGAAGGGCTTGATTTCTGCTTGTTTCAAGATGTCGGGGAAGGAGCCTGATTCGAAGCTGGCATTGATGATGCGGCGTATCTCGGGTGCTAAGGTGGCGACTCTATGGAAGATGTGCGGTTATCAAGGGTCTGTGGGGGCTCCGGAGTGGGTGTTCCACATGGTCGTGGTGGTGTCTTCGGTGGTGACTGGTGTCCATTTGGTGTCGGTGTGCTGGGTGTCATCGCTGGAGGGAAGGATGGTTTATGGAGTCTGTTCACTGAAGTGGTTATAGAGGGCCTTGATTTTCAGGTGGAAGTAGGCGCCGAGCTTGTTGCAGAGGTCTTGGGAGGGAGTGATGTCCGTGGCTTCGCTGGGTGGTGGTGGGGGGGGTGTTTGGTGAGTTGCTGGACAATGTTGAAGAGTTCCTTCTAGTTGCTGGAGTTGGTCATATTCTGTCACGGCATTCTTGTAGGTGGTCTGGTCTTCGGTAGTTTTGCTGTTTCTCCATCGTTTTTCGAGGCATCTGCAGGAGCGTCTGGCTTCTTGGAGGTCAGAGGTGAACCAGGTGCCCTTCAGGGGGCATTGTCTGTTGGGGTTACGGAAGGGTGCTAGGTTGTCTGCACAGCTGGTGATCTAGCGGTGTAGTTCCTTGGCTGCAGAGTTGGCATTGATCATGGCTGAGGGGGGATCGTGTACGTGGGTTGTGTTCTATTCAGAATCTAGCCGTCTCACAATTCTCTTTTCCATTTCCGTCTTTTCCACATCTCTCTTCTTCTCTGCCTCTCTTCTCTTTCTTCTCTGCCCCCCTTTTCCCGCTACTCTCCCACCCTCTCTCCCTCCCCTCACCCTCCGGCATATGTGTGAATGTGCCCTACCTCCTTGCTTTTCCTTTTCTTTGCCATGTTTTCTGTTTATGCCCCTCTCCCCAATTTTCATCCTGGCACAGATATGGACCCATGTGCCCGCTTTGATAATGTCCATTTTGACCCCCAAGGGCCCTGTCCTCATGGGATCTCCACGTGCTTTGTATCCAGTGCTATGATCCATTTTGCACACATTATACTAGTTTCACACATCGCACCTTATGTCCCCTCCCACCCCATTTCCCTTCTACATTGTGTTTCTCTGCTCTTTCATTAAAGAATTGGGAAACAGATTCCACGGTGCTCACTCTGTCAGACTCCTCACTCTCTTAAAGATGGGAGCGCAATATGTGCCCGCTTAAATGATGCGCCCACTACTGGCAGGGTGATGCACTGGCAAAGTATTGTAGGCACTATTTACAATAACAATATAAAAGCACTGGTGTCTAATGTCCATCATCACCATCAGCTTGCACGTTTTGTGTTGATTGGTCGTTGCAGCATGATAAAAGTGCAGTGCCACAAAATAAAAAGAATAAAGTATGACACAGCAGGCTATTCGAGCAGCATAACTATGAGATTAATTTAAAATAACATTGCATGTCCCCCAATCTTTGCTTATCGTCTCTCAGGGCCAGATTCACAGAACTAAGTTAAGACAAAATCCTAAACTTACTACTTTTGGTATTCACAGAAGTTAGGATTTTGTCTTAAAACAGACTTAAGACAGACGTAAGTTAGGATGTTGTTTTAAGTCTGTCTGAAGACAAATTTAAGACAAAATCCTAACTTCTGTGAATACCAAAAGTAGTAAGTTTAGGATTTTGTCTTAAGTTAGCTCTGTGAATCGGGCCCTCGGTGCCTCCTGGTGTTTTTCTTACCAGTCACAACAGAAGTTAAGTGTTACCTACACTTTGTGTAGCATGGGCATTGTGGAGAAGCTGAAATCAAGTGATGTATTCGTCCTGTGAAGCATGAAAGGCTGAGACTCGGATGTGGGTAATATGCCCAACAATGTTCCTGGGTGTTGAAATGGATTTACCGAATATTCCGTTTTCTCTGGAGCATTACTGGTAATATCTGGCAGCTGACTGGTATTCTGCAATACCGCACACCTCGTCGGAGGTGTCTCCTAAATCCATTTGTTATTGGAAAATACTTCCAGAACTGACTTGCGGGAACTTGTTTCTTCTGGTTATTGTTTAAAGGTCTGGATAAACTGTAAAATATTGTGAAATAGTTCCCAATGACAGCCTTTTCCGCAGGATTTTTAGGGCTCTACATCGTGGTTTCAGAGAATCCAATTTGCATGCTACTGCGTTTACTGAACTAGTGAGTGGTGCATGGAACAGGGGCTAAACCCGCCGAGCTGCCATGACAGCTTATTGCATATAACTGGGTGGTATAAAAAAACATAAGGATTCAAGATAGAGGGTGGTTATTATGTATTACTGTAATTTCGAGCTAGGCACACACTTGTAAACGAGTGGAACAGTTGCAAAATGCTGTAGACCAGTAGGTGGCGCTTTATCAACACAATAGTATCTGAAAATGGAAACCCATTGGAAATAAAACGAAGGGGCCATGGAACATGGTGCGAAGTTTCGGAAACTCATTGCGAATATGTGAATGCACTGTGAAGTCAGTGGCGATGTCCGTGTCCCTATCCTAACTCACGGTCGAGCAGGCGAAGGGGTGTATTTCCTAACCTGCTGACGTCATATAGGTCGCATTAAGGGCCCAATTCCTTCACTTTGAAAGTCAGAAACCTGCTCTCTGATTACTGCCCTGTGTTCCTCAAAAGTGCATTTCAGATGCCTGTTTGCTTTGCTTCCAAAATGGAAACATTTTTATTTATTGAAAAACGTATTCCCAGACACACCCATTTTATATAATACCCCCTTTTCACCACTGAACGTACACTTACGCCAGCCCTTGAAAGGAGTATATTGACGCCCAGTTCAAGGGTGGGGAACCTACATGCCAGGGATGCATGACTACCTACAGACGTGTTTGCATGCTTTCGTCACCCAAGAACGCTAACAAATTCAGCCCTAATGCTACATTAGCGATCAAGGAAATGTCCCCACACTGGCGCAATTTCTCTATTTGCAAATCACTTTATGGTGACAATATGTTGATAGTCTAAATAGTATTAATCGGGAATTTTCCAATACACATACAATGCAAGTCGAAATTCTTGAGTAGGAAAATTGCCAATTTACATTCCTTTTCGCGCTCCCAGATTACACAAAATGTATCGTGAATTTGTCCTAAAAGATATTGATTCCTCACTTGAACGCTGTGGGACCCTGTGCACATTATTTCACCCTATTGCTTAGTTTCGCTATCTGCAAAAATTAAGAGCGCTTAAAAACAATAAAATGAACTTTTTAGCACTATAAAATAGCTTCACATTTGATTGTCATTTGATATAAGAAAAGCGAAACCAGAGGGAGGCATATGTGTAATTGTACTGTCGCGGTGTGTTGTGCATATTTTGTGTATCATAGTAACTCAAGTATGCTTGCACATCTGTGCAGAACATGCTTTCTCTCCTTTGGTTAAAATGAACACGTATGATACAGCGGAAGACAAACTTTCCCAGCAATGATAAGATGCTGTAGGAAAACAGACATACAAAGACATGCAACAGACTCAGTCATACAAAGACATGCATCAGACATCGTCACACAAAGACATACAGCAAGCACAGCCACACAAATCGTTGTAGCAGACAGCCATCCAAAAACATGCAGCAAACACCGTCACACAAAGCCATGCAGCAGACACAGTCACTTAGAAACATGCAGCAGACACAGTCACTTAGAAACATGCAGTAGACACTGTGACACAAAGACATACAGCAGGCACAGCCACACAAAGACATGTGGCAGACACAGCCATCCAAAAACAAGCAGCGGACACCGGCACACAAAGCCATGCAGCAGACACAGGCATCCAAAAACAAGCAGTGGACACCATCACACAAGCCCATGTAGCTGACACAGCCATTTAAAAACATGTAGCATGCACTGCTATACAAAGACATACACAGCCATACAAAGACTTGCAGCAGACACAACCATCCAAAGACATGCACAGACACGGTCACACAAAGCAATGCAGCAGACACAGCCATTTAAAAACATACAGCAGGCACAGCCATCCAAAAACATGCAGCAGACACCGGCACACAAAGCCATGCAGCAGACACAGTCACTTAGAAACATGCAGCAGACACTGTGACACAAAGACATACAGCAGGCACAGCCACACAAAGCCATGCAGCAGACACAGGCATCCAAAAACAAGCAGCGGACACCATCACACAAGCCCATGTAGCTGACACAGCCATTTAAAAACATGTAGCGTGCACTGCTATACAAAGACATACACAGCCATACAAAGACTTGCAGCAGACACAACCATCCAAAGACATGCACAGACACGGTCACTGTTAGAACCGGCTGTCTCTAGTTGGCAGAGGTATACACTTCTGACAAATAGGGACACTCCTTTTCTAGTCAGGGCAAGGGGATCACACCCTTCGATAACCCCTGCTCACCCCCTTGGTAGCTTGGCAGAGCAGAACAGGCTTATCTCAGAGGCTGTGTGTTAAGCAATTATGACCACATACAGTAATACAGTGAACACACTACAAATGGACACGACACCGTAGTATTATAAAAATAAGTATTTTTATATAAGGCTTAGCACAAGACCAAAATAACGGCAAAACTGTACACAATCGGAATAAATACGTTCGGGAAGGAAAAAGGATAGTTCAAAGGTAGTTTCTTCTTTAGCACAAGAGTCTTTTATATCAAGCAAATCTTCTTCTTGGAAACACAGTTCTTTAGCAACAGGGTAACTCACACGGGAGCTACACAACGCTGGGCAAAGATAATCCACAGGTTCGGCGTCGACCGCGAGGAGCGCTGCGTCGGGCCTGGAGTCACACGGACCCCCAACAACACAGTACCTTAGGAAAATGAAGCACACGATGATCAGCGGCGTCGAGCAATCCGGCGTCGCGTCTTCGGTGTCGATCAGGCCACAGCAGGCGTTGTCGATGATGCAGTTGCACAGAGTGAGCAGCGCTCACGGCGTCGAAGGGCACACGGTTGATGCGATCAGCAGCGGGGCAGACACGAGGTCCTCTGGAGTTAGAGCCGTACTCCTACTCACTGGCGTTGCTGCTGGCGTCGGTTGGGCCCAGCGTCCGATCGTCGTGGTTGCTGGTTCTTTCAGAGGTGCTGGATTCACACTTCCAGCGGATAGCACTTTGTAGCAGGTGAAGTCCTTTAGCCCTGTGACTTCGGCAGGAGACTGGCACTCTTCCAGTCCTTGGAGATTTTCTTAGCAAGCGTGAGAGTACACACACAGTTCCTCTCTCCTGGTTCCTTGGCAAAAATAAAGAAGCGCTGCAGGATTCCCCCAACAACAGCACACTGGCGTAAGGGGTAAGCAGTCCTTTAGATTAGCAGGCTTCTTGTCCTTGGTTACAGGGTTCCTTGTCAGAAGTGATCTGATTTCCTAGTTCAGGGGTCCTCCTCTTATACCCCTTTTCGTCTTTGATCCCTTTGTCTATGCCGGGGATTTCCCAACATCCTGGGTCTGTGGTGGGTGGAGCTAGGCAGTAGCACCTGGCCTATTCATTGAGCCGGGCCGGGTCCTCAGACGCCCCGCAGGAGGTGGAGCCAGCATTGACACTGGCAGGAGCAGAGCTATCGCCCTCCTGGCAGGAGGTGGGGCTAGGATCGTCCATGGCAGGTACAGAGCCATCAGTCGCTCGGCAGGAGGTGGAGCCAGCATTGTATCAGGCAAGGCAGGCTATCAACAACTACTCTCCCCCTACTCTCAACGTAATGTCCCACTCATCCCACACTGACTCATCCAGACCTCTTGGAGCCACCCAGCTCCTGTCACATACACGCAAGACCAGCAGAGACCAGATATGGTTAGACAAGAAAATAGACACTTTCTAAAAGGGCTATTTTCGAACCCAGAGTCCAAAAACCATCCACACCAACGGATGCGTAATTAAACCCCGAGTTCAGGGACACCCAACTCGACATTGCACCATGCTCCCCGAGCCAGCTAGGATTATAGCGTTAATAATCCCGGCGGCCCATTCTATCCAACGGAGAGCAGGCTACCTCGCAATAGTGAAGCCCTAAGATGGCGGCACTTCACTATCAGGACATGCCAACTTGGTCAGGCTTGTCCTACCTTACACTTACAATGCACCCTGCCCACGGGCCTACCATAGGGGTGACTAACATGAAGCTAAGGGAAGGTTGGAGGGGCCGGCAGGTAGGTATACCTGCGCAGCCGACGTGACAGTGCAGGACTGCACGTGGGTCTCGCAATGACCGACCCGTAGACATTCGTTTACAAGGCCGCTCCTGTGGGTGGCACAACACGTGCTGCAAGCCCACGAGCGGCATTTGTATTTACAAGCCCTGGCACTCCTGGTGCACTAGACTAGGGACTGACAGTAAACCAAATAAGCCAAACATGGATACAATAGATACATCATTTGAACAGAGGGAGCACTTGCGCTATGGCACTGATCAGCAGTGACACGGCGCCCAAAGCATATACCAGCAAAACATCGTAACACAGTAGAGGCAAACAGAAAAAATGGAGGAGAGACTCAAGCCAATGATGTCAGGTCTAACAGTCACACAAAGCAATGCAGCAGACACAGCCATTTAAAAACATGCAGCAGGCACTGCTATACAAAGACATGCAGGAGACACAGTCACATAAATACATGCAGCAGGCACAACCATCTAAAGACATGCACAGACACGGTCACACAAAGCAATGCAGCAGACACAGCCATTTAAAAACATGCAGCAGGCACTGCTATACAAAGACATGCAGGAGACACAGTCACATAAATACTTGCAGCAGGCACAACCATCTAAAGACATGCACAGACACGGTCACACAAAGCAATGCAGCAGACACAGCCATTTAAAAACATGCAGCAGGCACTGCTATACAAAGACATGCAGGAGACACAGTCACATAAATACATGCAGCAGGCACAACCATCTAAAGACATGCACAGACACGGTCACACAAAGCAATGCAGCAGACACAGCCATTTAAAAACATGCAGCAGGCACTGCTATACAAAGACATGCAGGAGACACAGTCACATAAATACATGCAGCAGGCACAACCATCTAAAGACATGCACAGACACGGTCACACAAAGCAATGCAGCAGACACAGCCATTTAAAAACATGCAGCAGGCACTGCTATACAAAGACATGCAGGAGACACAGTCACATAAGTACATGCAGCAGGCACAACCATCTAAAGACATGCACAGACACGGTCACACAAAGCAATGCAGCAGACACAGCCATTTAAAAACATGCAGCAGGCACTGCTATACAAAGACATGCAGGAGACACAGTCACATAAATACATGCAGCAGGCACAACCATCTAAAGACATGCACAGACACGGTCACACAAAGCAATGCAGCAGACACAGCCATTTAAAAACATGCAGCAGGCACTGCTATACAAAGACATGCAGGAGACACAGTCACATAAATACATGCAGCAGGCACAACCATCTAAAGACATGCACAGACACGGTCAAACAAAGCCATGCAGCAGACACAGCCATTTAAAAACATGCAGCAGGCACTGCTATACAAAGACATCCAGGAGACACAGTCACATAAATACATGCAGCAGGCACAACCATCTAAAGACATGCACAGACACGGTCACACAAAGCAATGCAGCAGACACAGCCATTTAAAAACATGCAGCAGGCACTGCTATACAAAGACATGCAGGAGACACAGTCACATAAATACATGCAGCAGGCACAACCATCTAAAGACATGCACAGACACGGTCACACAAAGCAATGCAGCAGACACAGCCATTTAAAAACATGCAGCAGGCACTGCTATACAAAGACATGCAGGAGACACAGTCACATAAATACATGCAGCAGGCACAACCATCTAAAGACATGCACAGACACGGTCAAACAAAGCCATGCAGCAGACACAGCCATTTAAAAACATGCAGCAGGCACTGCTATACAAAGACATATACAGCCATACAAAGACATGGAGCAGACAGAACAATCCAAAGACATGCACAGACACGGTCACACAAAGACATGCAGCAGATACAGTCACACAAATACATGTAGCAGACACAGCCACATAAAGACTAAAGCAGGCACGTCCATAAAAAAACATGCAGCAGACACAACCACCGAAAAACATGCAGCCAGCACTGCCATACAAAGACATGCAGGAGACACAGTCACATAAATACATGCAGCAGGGACAGCCATACAAAGACATGCCATAGGAAATGAACCATACAAACACAGTGTCTATGATTGTAGATAGCCACTGATTACCAATTGTCTTTATCATTGCGTTTGGTCATTTTCCTCTTCTTGTAAATATTCACAGCTGAAACCTGTATGGATCACTTATTGTTATACGTTCTTTTTTTGTTTCGCTCACAATATCACCGGGGACACATTGCACTTTTTTATATTGTGTATATGTTGCAGATATAATTACAGTATTATCTGTTTTGCCTGAAATACAAAGAAATTGTTATAAACTGGTACAAGTGTGTTTCTCTCTTTGCCACCCTCTCTCTGATAATTGAATTGCCATTGAGCTTTTGTACTGAATGAGTATTGTACAAGTAATATGCCACAGGAACCATTGTTTTCTGGATAAATACAAAGACATGCAGCAGACACAGTCACACAAAGGCGTGCACAGACACAGCCACATAAAGACATGCAGCAGGCACAGCCATAGTAAGACAAACAGCAGACACAGTCACACAAAGACGTGCACAGCCATAGCCACATAAAGACACGCAGCAGGCACAGTCCTTAAAAGAAATGCATCAGACACAGTCACACAAAGACGTGCACAGACACAGTCACACAAAGACCATGCAGCAGACACAGCCATACAAACACATGCAGCAGGCATGGCCATACAAAGATATGCAGCAAACACAGTCATGCACAGAAATGTAGCAGACACGGCCACACAAAGAAATGCAGCTTACACAGTCACACAAAAGCGTGCAGCAAATACAGTCATACAAAAAAATGGGGCAGACACGGCCATATAAAGAAATGCAGCAGACACAGTCACACAAAGACGTACAGCAGATACAGCCATATAAAGACTTGCAGCGGACACATGCATATAAAGACATGCAGCAGACACAGTCACACAAAGACTTGCAGCAGATACAGCCATATAAAGACGTGCAGCAGATACAGCCATATAAAACATGCAGCAAACACAGTCATACAAAGAAATGTAGCAGACACAGCGACACAAAGAAATGCAGCAGGCACAGTCATACAAACACATGCAGCAGAGACATCCACATAAAGACATGCACTAGGCACAGGTGTACAAAGACATACACAGACACAGTCACATCAAGACATGCAGCAAACACAGCAATACAAAGATATGCAGCAGATACTGTCATACAAAAACATGCACAGAAACAGTCATACAAAAACATGCGCAGACACACTCATACAATGGATAACCTAAACAAAGTTACACAAAGACATGCAGCAGACACAAACATACATAGACAAGTACAGACACAATCATCCAAAGATATCGGATACAGTTATGCAAAGGCATGGAGGAGACAAACCTACAGAAAGGAATGCAGCAGACATAGCGGTACACAGACATGCAGCAGACACAGTCGCATAAAGACATTCAGCAGACATAGCCATACAAAGACATGCAGCAGGCACAGCCATAAAAAGACATGCAGCTGACACAGTCATATAAAGACATGCAGCAAACATAGCGGTACACAGACATGCAGCAGACACAGTCGCATAAAGACATTCAGCAGACACAGCCATACAAAGACATGCAGCTGACACAGTCATATAAAGACATGCAGCAGACACAGTCATATAAAGACATGCAGCAGACACAGTCATATAAAGATATGCAGTAGACACAGGCATAAAAAGACATGCAGCAGACACAGTCATATAAAGACATTCAACAGACACAGGCATAAAAAGACATGCAGCAGACATGGTCATATGAAGACATGCAGCAGGCACAGACATAAAATGACATCATCAGACACAGCCATACAAAGACATGCAGCAGGCACAGCCTTAAAAAGACATGCAACAGACACAGTCATATAAAGACATGCATCAGACACAGTCATATAAAGACATGCAGCAGACACAGGCATAAAAAGACATGCAGCAGACATGGTCATATGAAGACATGCAGCAGGCATAGACATAAAAAGACAGCATCAGACACAGCCATATAAAGACATGCAGCAGACCCAGGCATAAAAAGACATGCAGCAGACGCAGTCGTATAAAACCACGCAGCAGCACAGCCATAAAAAAACATGCAGCAGACACAGTCATATAAAGACATACAGCAGCACAGCCATACAAAGACATGCAGCAGACAGAGTCATATAAAAACATGCAGCTGTCACAAACCCTGATCTATCGAATCACTGGGTTTGCAACTGGTAAATGGCTTGGCACATCTAGCCCTAAGTTATAAACTAATAGTGCAAGGAAAGCTAAAGTTGACCTGACTCAATAACATTAACAGTATTTCCAGTTCTTATACAGTTCTGTGAAGTGCTCTAAGGCACTACCCCTAATCCCTATTATTAGGCATCACCATAAATGTATCCTAAACCTTAATCTCACCTTATCCATAACTGTAAGTATGTCTGTATGTCTATAAGTGGTGTTTGTTTACTACAAACTAGACAAAAGGCAGCAGAGCTCCATACAGGGTCAGAGGCTACGATACAATCAAAACAGTTTTGGAGGGCATCTGTGTTCTGAGTGTGTAAGTGCCTGTCACTGCATCATAACATAGTATTGTTTAAAGAGGGGTATTTTCAATTATTTCATGGTACCAGGGCAGGGTTTTTGTGGTACTATTGGATATGATAATGTTGTTTTAGATCCTGGGTGGGTGTAGTACCAAAATGTCAAGGTATATATAATGACCTGCACATAACATCAATTCCACTATATTGACTTGCACTATAGCATCAAGAAGTCAATGTAGAGTTAGAATAATAAACCTTTACTTTGTAAGCTTATTTTGACAGTACATGTGCAGGTCACTATTTCTATGTTCAGAATCATTTTATTGAATTTTCAAAAAGTGACAAAAATGGACAATACAGAAAAATATATGAAAAAGCATTAAATTAGAAATAATTGACCAAGATAAATTACGAACAAGCTGTCATAGATCAATACAGTACAATAAGAGAATAATCAATCAGAGGGAAAATAAAATCGAGGGAAGGGTAGGGAAGGAAGGGAGGGGGCAGAATATATCATATTACATGAAATGTAGAGTTACTATCAACATAGCAAAATTGGCCATAAGCAATTTATGAATAAATAAAGAACAAATTACAATGAAGCATAATAATCATAACAGTAAATATGAATCAATAGAAGACCAAAAGGATTGATAAGATAGTGAATTATGATTAATTCCTTGTAGAGACAATTGAGTACCTCTTCTTATAAAGATTATCCACGACCACCAAGCATGAACAGAAAGAGAAGTAGCGTCCTTCCAACAAAAAATGATTGATTTTAACGCAGCTGAAATCAAGAAATTAAACAACTTTGCCTCAATGTCATTAAGAGGGTGCGTAAGTACAACTGATTTACAAATTAACAATTTATAAGAAAGAACCTCTTGAATAGGTAAAATTTTCAATATTATGTCCCAAACAGCAAACCAAAATTTTGAAATGATAGGGCAATCAAATAACATATGACGTAATGATCCAAGACTTAAATTACAGTGCCAACAAACGCCTGATGGGAGTAATTTAGCAAGATATAGACGTATGGGTGTCCATAAAGAATTAAACAAAATATATGCATTTGTTTAAAAAAGAGACACAGGTAACCAACCAGAGATACTATTGACCCAAATAGTCGACGAAGAGTCATCAGATAAAGAAATTGAAAGTTCTGTGTTCCAAAATGCTGAAATTATAGCAATGTTGGAACCCATAGAGGAGGCAAATTTTTTATAAAAAATAGAAACAGCCTTAGAGGATGAAGAAACAGCAGTGAGATAAACCATCAAATCAGTTGTGCTCGTAGATTGAATACCATTCGGAAAAGAATCTAAAATTGAGTTACATAGAAATTGATACTTTAGTAAATCAGCATCTGGTAAGTTGAATTTCAATTGCAGGAGATCAAAAGGAATAAAGGCATCATCACAAAATACATCTTTGAGATAAAAAATGCCTTTTTTAATCCAAGAGGACCAGAAAGTGACATTTCTATTTAATTTAATAAGGGCACTATGCCATAGGGATACATGCACCGTAGAGAGTAAAGGTGAGGCAAAATTGGAGTCCAAATCATTATGTATTAATCTGGAAGATTTGATTATAGAAGAATGATGTACAACCTTAGATGTATGAGACATTGTTAATAAGGAGGGCAATGGGAAAGGATCCACAAGTGATTTTTCTATTTCAAACCAAATAGGGGGCTTAACAATAGGAGAAGCATTAAACCATAAGGAACTCTGTTTTAATATGAAAGCTTTATGATAAAAATAAAAATCAGGAAGGGCAAATCCTGCATGGCTTTTAGGGATTTTAAATTTTTTGTAAGCAATACGAGGGGGCTTATTGTGCCAAAGAAATTGGGATAACAATTTATCAATGCCTTTATAAAATTTTAGCGGAAATTGAGTGGGAATCATAGCAAGGGAGTAAAAAAATTTCGGAGCAATATTCATTTTTATTGATTCCATTCTTCCCCACCAGGTTAGAAGCAGGGAAGACCATCTAGAAGTTTTAGTTTTGACATATTCAGATATAACATTACAATTTAATTTTAACGAAGCAGGCAAAGATGATGAAAATAAAATGCCAAGGTATTTCAGCTTATTTTTTTGCCAAACAATATCTGTCATAGGTAGCATATCAGAAGTACAGAGAACATATAAAAAGGGAAAAATTATGTTTTACTAACATTCAATTTATAACCTGAGACTACAGAGTATTTGGTAATAATGTCTAATAAGGACGGAACAGAGGAAATTGAGTTATTAATAAACAATAAAACATCATCCGCATAAGCTAAAGTTTTAATAGCGGCATTTTTAATTGTAATACCTTGAATGTCATCACAATGACGTATATAATTAAGAAAAGGTTCAATTCCTAGCAGGAATAAAAGAGGGGAAAGGGGACATCCTTGCCGTGTTCCTCTAAAGAGGGAAAATTGAGTAGAAATTTGGCCATTGATAAACAATCAGGCAGTGGGAGCATAATATAAAGCCGAGATCATACGAATAAAAGAGGGGCCAAAATTAAATGACAATAAAGTTTTAAATAAAAATTGCCAATTAATTCTATCAAAGGCTTTTTCTGCATCTAAAGCCATAACCCCTGTAGGGACAAGAAGGGCAGGACTCTGTTCAATAACATGTAGTAGTGTTCTTGTGGTATGAGCAGAGTATCTATTTTTCATAAAACCTGCTTGATCTGGGTGAATAACAGAATGAAGGACAGGAGATAATCTAGAGGCAAGGATTTTAGCATAAAGCTTACAATCTTGGTTTATTAAGGAAATAGGACGGTAATTAGAGACTAGTGTAGGATCTTTATCCGGTTTGGGGAGCACAATAATTAAAGCATCAGTAAAAGAACCTGAAATGGTTCCCGAGGAGCCAAAATGTGAAAAAGTTGAAATAAATAAGGTAAAAGGTGAGGTTGAAATTCTTTATAGAATTCAGCAGGAATACCATCAGGACCTGGAGATTTATTCTTTGGGAGTGATTTGATGGCATTCAGGATTTCATCATTAGTAATTGGTGAATCTAATCCAAGTCTATCTGAAGGAGAAATTTGGGGTAAATTACAAGTATTTAAAAAAGCATCAATGAATGATTCATCAAAAAGATCTGGTTTGTTATATAAGTCGGAATAAAAATGTAAAAATTCTTGGACAATATCATTATGGGACACTGCAATCTTACCCTGAGGACCATGAATGGAGGTTATTTGTGTTTTATCCCTTTTAATGCGCAAGTAGTTTGCAAGGAGTTTCCCCGACCTATTAGAGTTAAAACGGAATCTAGCGTTTGACTTAGCAAGTTGAACCCCAGCCCTTTTACTGAGGATAGCATGGAATTCATAGCGGAGTTTTTGTAGTTTAATTTTGTATTGAGGATCACTGGAAGTAATAAATAATCGCTCACATTTCGTTATTTGCTTCTCTATGAGTTTAATATTAGATTTGAATTGTTTATTCTCATGAGCCATAATAGAAATGGTAGTACCTCTAAAACATCCCATCTATTGACTATAGAAGTAGAATTTTCTGGATTAAACAAAAAGTAGTCTTGAATAGCTTGTAATAATTTCGGTTTATGATGTTCATTGAGGACAATACCAGCATTCATACGCCATCTAGTTTGTTTAGTGAAAGTGGATGATACATTCAAAAAAAAATATTTTAAAGCGTGGTCCGATGTGTCTATGGTACCAATGACTGGGTTAGTTGCAGATTGAATAAGAGACGGGGAAAGCAAAAAATAATCAATCCTGGAATGGGAATTATGAGGGTTGGAAAAAAAAAAGAGAAACATTTCTCAGTGGGAAAGTGAAGTCTCCAAATATCAGCTAATTTGGTGGTATGAATAAAAGCTTTGAAAGCATGAAAAACCTTGGGAGGACAGAATCTAGTAGTAGATAACCTATCTAACAATGGGTCAGCAATAACATTAAAATCCCCCCCAACAATCAATGGAACTTTACCCAACTTTAAAACTTCAGTAGTGATAGTGGACCAAAAAGCGGGATCATCCGCCGTAGGACCACAAATATTAAACAAAAAGAAAGTAGAGTCATGAATTTTAATTTTGACTATAATATATCTACCTTCAGAATCAGAAACTTTACTTAGAATCTGACAGTGTAACCTTTTCGCAAAGAAATAGCGACCCCGTTTTTCTTTCCCTTAGCAGAAGAAGAAACGATAGTGTCTACCCATTTTTATTCATATACTCTAGAATCTTATCCTCAACATGCGTTTCCTGAACAAAACAAATATCAGCTTTGCAACTACCCTTGTAGTCCAAAATTTTTGTGCGTTTAATTGGGTGTCTAAAACCTTTCACAGTAAGAGAAACAATTTTAATATTGTGAATATGAGCCATTTGAAAGAAGAACGAAGGAGAAAAAAGGAATCGACACAAGAAGAGATAAGAAAAAGCATAGTAGAAGTATAGATGAAAACAGTGACTCTAAAATTTGAAATACAGAGTAGAATAGCAACTCCATAGTAAAGAACAGAATAGGATGAAAAAAAAAGGGAAAAAAGAACGAACAAGATACGCAAAAAGAAACATAGAAACACACACACGTTTCACAAGCATGGCCACAACCGTTGGAGCCCATGAATGTAAGATTAATCAAATATGTGTCATTAAAATTCAGGTCAGAAAAAGTCAAGTGTTAGGGTCATGTGTATCCATTGAAGGTGGAGCTTGCTGATCCAGAAAGTGTCTTAATTCTTCAGGTTGCTGGAAGGATTTGGAAAAGTTATCTTTCCATATGTGCATTGTAGATGGATCAAAAAGTCCATATTTGAAACCAAGGCTTCTGAGCTGAGGACGACAAGCAGAAAACTCTTTACGTATAGCAACTTTTTCCTTGGCAAAGTCCTGATGAATAAAAATGTTGTTACCATTCACCAGAAGTGAGGGAATTTCTCTGGCAGATTTCCTCATCAGGACAAGATGATGATGATGCAGTACTTTGAAAATCATTTGCCTCGGTTTGGTAAGTAGAGGATTGCGATGAGAGGGGATTCTATGGGCTTTGTGTACTTCAAATTTTTCTGGAAATTTGATATTGAGAAGACCAGGAATCAAAGATTCCAGATAAAGTCGGCAATTAGAACCCTCAATTTCCTCAGGCAAATTAAAAATACGAAGGTTGTACTGCCTATTTCTATTTTCCATGTCCAAAAGGTGAGCATGCATGGGAAGTATTTTTGCCACTAAAGGTGTAAAAGCATCCACTTTGGTTTTATTATCTTGTATTTTGATAGAGTTGTCAGAAATGTTCATTGACAAGGAAGCCATATCTTTGCGCACACTTTTAATGTCTGCGGCAATAGCGTCTGTATTAATATGCAGCGCTTGAATTTCTTCCAAAATTAATGAAAGAGAAGGCTCCGATGACTCCACCACTTTAGACTTAGCTGGAGGAGGAGAAACTTGCTGTCTCCTTTTATTGTTGGCAGAATTTTTATTATCCATTTTGAAGTAAAAAATCTCCACAAATATTTGTAAGCAAAACACATATGTGGAAAATAATATTTAGAAAAAATGGATTGAATCAATTATAACAAAAGAAAACAGTGAAAAGCTCTGCAAATCTCCTTAAAACAAGTGGTGCAGCAGCTATGTTGGACTGTGGGCGTGGCTAGGCCAAAGCCAGGGCCTTTCCTGGAGAACACTCCTCCCTCCAAGCACTCAGAGCAGGCGGTACCTTAAGGAAAGTCTGGGAGAAGAGGCCAAGGAGAAGAAAACATGACTTCCGTCAAACAGAACAGCCCCAAATTCGTCATACAGGTAGGCGATATCACCAGCAGAGAAGCGCTCCTATTTGCGCCACTTTCCTCACACAAAAATCTTTGAAGAATTCGGGCCGCTGGATTCATGCAGCTCCGATGGCGGCGGCCATCTTGATCGACGCGCTCGTGCGTCTCAACCGTGCAGGTCACTATTTCAATAGTCTCTATTTTAACATTCAGCTCCTGGGCCCATAGATGAATAAGCAAGTCTGTTAGCTTGCTTTTTCTTTTTTTCCCACTATTTTTGTGATAGTGATGCCTTGTCTGCTGGTGTGTCGAGAGCCACCAGAGAAGGTGTGCTTGAAGGAAGCAGAAGGAAGCTATGATGGTTGTGTACATGATGCATCTAGTTTTGAAGATGATGTGGGATTTCAAAAAGGTGAGAGTGATGCAGTCATATTTTTCAGGCCCATTATCTGGCATGTTGCTGTGTATAAGATTCCCCTAAAGGGACAGTAGGGAGTATTGGAGGCTATAAAACATTCAGATGCCAGTGGCATAGCAAGAGCTTTTGACGCTCGGGCGTCCCTTAGTTTGCACCCAGATACCGAGTTGCAGGGGGGTGCAGTCAAAAAAGATTGGGTGGGGTGCCGTTTAGAGCTGCAGACTAATGAGAATAAAAACCAAACAAAACTTACCTTGTGCTCGCACCTCGCCGCCCCACACCAAAAAAAGTGATGCTCGGAGAGCCCCCCACCCCCCACAGCTACCCCGCTGTCAGACGCAAAGTAGCATGAACCAAACATCCTGAAGCCACTTTCAGGGAGGAATAGTTTACTTTCTTTAGCAGGTAGAGCTGGTACCAGGCCATTTGATTTTCTTGCCAATATTTTCCTTACTAGTGATGTCTATTTCCAAGATGAACTTAAGAGAATTTGGGTTGGGTGAAATATGGGGGTTAGACTCTATAAAGGTTTATGTTGTTGAGCCAGGGTTGACAAATTGTTGCTTTTTGTTTTTGATGAATATCAGGAAGTCTTTTTGATGGGCTTGATTAAGGTAAGTGCTGGACATTTAGGTGTCAATAAGGCACGAGTAATATCTGAGAAAGAGGACATTTTAGATTAGAAATTACATTTTCAAACTTGTTTTGTTTTCAAACATTTTACTTTCTAACTAATGGTTTTCAAACTCTAGCTTTCAAACTTTAGTCTTTGCTTTGTCACTTTTCCATTAGAAAATTTCCCCTAATGCATGCAAAACAAACATCTGGTATTAGTCCATTATTTTCCTTAAAAGACAATTGGGGCTGTTCAAAAACTGCATATTCTAGTATATAAAGTAGTACTACTGAATTACTACTAAGCATGGGCGAATTTTGCGAATTCGCGATCCGCGAATTTGCGGATTTGCAAATTCGCGATCCGCAAAATTAGCGAATTTGTGCAAATGTGCAGATTTTTGGTTTTTTGCGTGTTCGCGGGGTTTTTTGCGTGTTCGCTGGGCTTTTTGCGTCTTCGCGAGCCGCTTGCATAGCGAAGTTACCCATGCAGTCGTTTATGGGAGAGGGAGAGAGAGATAGATAGATAGATAGATAGATAGATAGATAGATAGATAGATAGATAGAAAGATAGATAGAGAGATAGAAAGAGAGAGAAAGAGAGGGAAAGAGAGAGGGAGAGAGAGAACGAGAGAAAGAAAGAGAGGCCGGATCTCTGAAGGGCCAGATTCTTGAGTTGCCCCTACAGAACATAAAGCTTTTTATTTTTAGCAAAATGCATATGAAAATTGTTCTGTAAAGGTCTCTTTTAGTTTAACCCCTCATGACAACTCAAAATGGGTGTATTTGCCATCCTCTCCCTTCTTCCTGTTTTTTATATCTGTAAGTGCTTCCTGATGAGGTTTAATTCCTTGGACAGGTGCCTCGTTGCGTACTTGTAACTATTCTCTGACCCTGCTTCAAGGGTCAGAGCAGGGTCAGAGAATAGTTGCAAGTAGGCAACGAGGCGCCAGGAAGCAATTAGCAGCAGGTGTCCAAATTGAAGTTAATTTGTTTGTAACCCTTTTGTAAAAGGTTACAAAGAAATTAGGTTCAACTTTTGCACCTGCTGCTGTAACCCTTGCTTGGCTGAAAATTCGTCCCCGCGGATCGCGAAATCGCGGAAAATCGGCAAATTCGCCCGCGAAACGGATTTTACGCCCACCCTTAATTACTACTCAAGTACTACAAATTGCAATTCACAGACCTAAATGCAGAAACCTCTGCCTCTCTGATCTTTTCTGTGTGGTGATCTTCACCAACATGGTGTAGGTGTTCGCACACATACGTTTATGTGTCGCCGCCCCGCTCCCGTCTCCCAGCTGCCCCTCCCTCGCTCCGCCCCCTCCACTCTCCTCTTATAGCAGAGTGGCCAATGCGCAGCGTGCACGCGCAGCGGGCGCGCCCTAAGCGCGCCGAAGGTGCGCCAAAGGTAAGCCGTCTGCGCCCGTCCGCGCCCGTCCGCGCCTGGACCGCGCCCAGTGCCAGGACCCCTGGGCCCCGCAGACACCAGCCCACCCGCCGGACCTACGACGCCGCCACCCTCAACGCACTCAACACCGGCCGAATCCCGGGATGCTACCGAGCCACCCCGAGACGAACCCACGGACCCTTCAGCTGCCATGCCTGAAAGTTCACCTGCATCCGGACCTGTCCCGCACCAACACCCGCCAAGCCGAACACCAGCAGCAACCACCTGAAGTGCATCCTCCTCAACACCCGCTCCGTCCACAGACACGCCATTGAACTCTGGAACCTCCTCGACACCACAGCTCCTGAAGTCGCCTTCCTCACGGAAACCTGGATGAACGACTCCTCAGCGCCCGACATCGCCATCGCCATCCCAGAGGGCTACAAGATCACCCGAAGAGACCGCGACAACCAGACTGGAGGAGGCATCGCCATCATCTACAGGGACACCATCCGCATCAAGACCAACACCGACGACACCCTGACAACCGCCGAACACCTGCACTTCCAGATCCACACGGACCCCAAAACCACCCTCAGAGGCACCCTGATCTACCGACCCCCGGGACCACGCACACAATTCAGCGAGGACATCGCCGACTTCATCAGCCCGCATGCCCTCCCCTCCGCTGACTACATCCTCCTGGGGGACATCAACTTCCACCTGGAGAACAACAACAACCGCAACACCATCACCCTGCTCGACAACCTCGCCAACCTCGGTCTCAAGCAGCTGGTGTCCACCCCCACCCACCTCGCCGGACACACACTCGACACCGTCTTCTCATCCAGCAAAGACATCGCCTTCAGCCACGCCACCGGACTCCACTGGACGGACCACAGCTGCGTCCACTTCACCTTCAAAAGAACGACGATCCACCACCACCAGCAACAGGTTGCTCGAAGAAGCTGGAACAAGATCACAGCCGACCAGCTCGCCGCTTCCCTGAGCCAGCACCCTCCCGCCAGCTCAGCGAACCCCAGCCAGGCCGCCGACGACCTCACGAAGTGGATCAGCAACTGCGCGGATGAACTCGCCCCACTGAGGACCCCGCCCAGCAGACCCGGCAGCAAGAAGGCCCCATGGTTCACCGACGAACTCAAGAGCTCCAAGAAGAACTGCCGAGCCCTCGAGAAAGCCTGGAGAAGGGACCCAACACCGGACAACATGACCACCCTCAAGCTTGCCACCCGGAAGCACCACCAACTGATCCGCGCCACCAAGAAAACTGCATTCAAGGACCGGCTGGACAACAACGCACACAACTGCAAGGAACTCTTCAACATCGTGAAAGAGCTCTCCAACCCCAACGCCGGAAACAACGACATCACCCCATCGCAAGACCTCTGCAACTCCCTCGCCTCCTACTTCCACAACAAGATCGCGGACATACACAACAGCTTCAGCACTCAACCAACGCACGCCACGACCGAACCACCGCCCCCCACCACCACCCTCCGCGCCTGGACTCCGATCAGCACCGAAGACACCGTCCGCACGATGAACTCCATCCACTCCGGATCTCCAACCGACCCCTGCCCTCACCACGTCTTCAACAAGGCCGACGCTGTCATCGCACCCCACCTGCGGGACATCATCAACACCTCCTTCGACACCGCCACCTTCCCGGAGAGCTGGAAGCACGCCGAACTCAGCGCCCTACTCAAGAAACCTACAGCGGACCCCACCGAACTCAAGAATTACCGCCCCATCTCGCTCCTCCCGTTTCCAGCCAAAGTCATCGAGAAGACCGTCAACAAACAGCTGGCCGCCTTCCTTGAGACTAATGGATCCCTCGACCCCTCACAGTCTGGCTTCCGAGCCAACCACAGCACCGAGACCGCCCTCATCGCTGCCACCGATGACATCCGAGCCCTGATGGACAATGGAGAAACAGCGGCCCTCAACCTCCTAGACCTCTCCGCGGCATTCGACACTGTCTGCCACCGCACCCTAGTGCAGTGCCTCAGCAACGTCGGAATCCAGGAGAAGGCACTGGAATGGATCATCTCCTTCCTCGACGGAAGAACACAGAGAGTCCGTCTACCACCGTACAAGTCAGAGGCCACCAAAGTCATCTGCGGCGTCCCTCAAGGATCCTCGCTGAGCCCCACCCTCTTCAACGTCTACATGAGCCCCCTCGTGGCCATCGCACGCCAACACAACCTCAACATCATCTCCTACGCTGACGACACCCAGCTGATCCTCTCCCTGACCAACGACCCCACCGCCGCCAGAGCCGACCTTCACGAAGGGATGAAAGACGTAGCCGAGTGGATGACGACCAGCCGCCTGAAACTGAACTCAGACAAGACGGAAGTCCTCATCCTGGGCTCCTCGCCCTCCGCCTGGGACGACTCCTGGTGGCCCCCCGCCCTGGGCACCGCACCCAAACCAACAGACCACGCATGCAACCTGGGCTTCATCCTGGACTCCTCCCTCTCCATGACCAGACAAGTCAACGCCGTCTCCTCGTCGTGCTTCAACATCCTGCGCATGCTACGGAAGATCTTCCAGTGGATCCCCACCGAGACCAGGAAGACGGTCACCCAGGCCCTCGTCACCAGCCGACTGGACTACGACAACGCCCTCTACGCCGGAACCACCGCCAAGCTCCAGAAGAGACTCCAGCGGATCCAGACCACCTCAGCCAGACTCATCCTCGACATCCCACGACACAGCCACATCTCCGGACATCTGAGAGACCTGCATTGGCTCCCCGTCAACAAAAGAATCACCTTCTGTCTCCTCACCCACGCACACAAAGCCCTACACGATCAAGGCCCGAGCTACCTCAACAACCGCATCAACTTCTACGCTCCCAAACGCCATCTCCGATCAGCCAGTCACGCCCTCGCTGCCCTCCCCCGCATCCGAAGAACGACAACAGGAGGAAGGTCCTTCTCCTACCTGGCCGCCAAGACCTGGAACTCCCTCCCAACCGACCTGCGCCTGACCCAAGACCACCTCTCCTTCAGGAAGAAGCTCAAGACCTGGCTGTTCGAGCAGCAGCAGCACCCCCCCCCCCCTCAAATGTCTTTGATTGATTGATTGATTGATTGATTGATTGTTTGTACTAAATGTGAGTCAGAAGAGTGGATGGAAAATGGGGAATTCTTACTACTAAATAGGTGGTGTTTGGCTTGGCCCTCTCTGCAGGGTCATCTCCAAACTTTTTGCCTTCATTCCTCCTACTTTTGCTGAATTCGTTTTTCTTGGCCTTGGGATTCTGCCCACTTTACTAGTGCTAACTAGTACTAAAGTGCTTGTTCTCTCTCCTTCAAATATAGAGAAATTGTCTTACACCCAATTGGCACATATAATTTACTTGGAAGTCTCTAGTAAATGGGTACTACATGTGCCCAGGGTCTGTAAATTAAATGCTACGGCCTGCAGCGCTGGTTGTTGCACCCACTTAAGGCACTCTTTAAACCTGTCTCAGGCCTGCCATTTCAGCCTGTTTGCGCTGGTTTACACTGCCATTTCGACCTGGCCAAAATTGACTGTTTGCCAGGCCTAACCCTTCCTTTCTTCCTTTTTCATAGATATGTCACCGCGGGGTAAGCCCTAAACAGCCCATAGTGCAGGGCGCAATATATTTAAAATGTTGGACATGCACTTTCAAGGTTTGCATGTCCCAGTAGAAAAAAACTCTTTAATTTGTTTTTCACCACTGCAAGGCCTACCTTTCCCATAGGATAATATTGTGTTTCCTTATCACATCTAATAAGTGATAACTTTTGATTGGAGGCAGGTAGGAAAGTCATGTTTGGTGTCCAAGGAATTGCAATTTAAAGTCTTCTTTAATGGTAAAGTCAGATTTTAAGTCACAATACTGGAAATGCCAGAAATCTTGCATTTTCTTGGCCTAACCATTTGGTTCCTGCAGCCTTTTTCCCCGGACACCTGACTGGGTGAAGGTGGCAGTTGGCCTTTGAGTATAAAAACAACATCAAAATAGAGGTTCTGAGAGCTGACAGGATGGTCCATCCCTGAGAGGCGGGGCGGAAATGTCAACCACCACACTTGCACTTCAAAGGCACTGGGTCAGCTTGAACACAAAGGGCTTTACACAAGCCCATCAGACTAGGATCAGGGCAGGGAGGCTGGGAATGTCAGACACCTCTGTAGGGAAAAACTCCTGAAGCTTCTCTCACTTATCATTGCAGCCAACGCAGCGCTACACATCTCGAAATGGACCTTGCATCGTAGCCCTCACAGTTCCTCATCCGGACTGACACAGCGCAAGCAACTTAACACAGACCTTGCCTCCCAGCTCCTCATTGGAACCAACGCAGCAAGATGTATCTTGAAACAGGACCCCACACTGCTTCTCAGATCTGCCGCTGCTTTGCACCCCACTTCAAGGACAAACGGTACAATTCTCAGACAGCCTAACCTAGTCCTTGGATCCGTCCCAGGCTCTATTTTGGTCAGACTAAACTTGTGATTTTGTCCAGTCTGGCACGCCTAGATACCACGTTGGCAATTTGTGCATTTAAGCACTATTTTTACCCATAAAAGAAGAATTACTTATCCAGGGTCCTACTAATTGGATTTTTGTAATGTTGGTCTTTAATTATTTATTAAACTGTACACTATTTTTCTAAATTGGTGTGGGGTTTCTCTTGTGTTGTGTTGTCACATTGTTACTGTTTAAGTGATACATAAATACTTTTTCACATTGCCTCTAAGTTAAACTTGACTGCATTTGTGCCAAGCTACCATAGGGTGAAGCACATATTGATTTAGTGACTTTTTGTGGTTCAGCTTGACAAGGATTGTGGCTGTAGCTGAAGTAGGGTTTCATCCAATTCTGCACAGGTGGGGTTTAAGAAGGGAACCCATGGGTTTAGAGGAGGGTAAGTTGGTTTTTAGAGAGGGGTTTGGTAATAAGATTAAGATTTCAAGGCTTTATTCGAGGAATATACCCATAAAAGCACAAACATACATTTAAAATACATAATAATAACATTTTCCTTGTTTATAAAGACTATTTAAAACATTTGTACATACATGAGCAATAAAAGAAGTTATTTAGTATACATTTGCACATTTGCACAAATATCCCTTGATACCCTAATTATGTTACATTGGAAGAGATTGTCCTCCGTCTAATAGACCAAGCCCACCCCAGATACTTTGCTGTTCCTAAAACGATAGGCATATCAGTGGTGGTACAAATGATTCGTAGTGCCTCAACACCCCTGGATGTCCCTAGGTTTCTGCAGACAGGAGTTAGCCAAACTCTTCTTGGTGTGGCATAAGCTTTGCACACGAATAAAAAGTGACCTGTGCTTTCCTTAATTGCACCACAAACCGGGCAGGACGAGGTAGTTACACTCCTCCACCTACCCGTCAATGATCTCAGAGGGAGGGTACCTGATCTCAACTGGAAGAAAAGCTTCCTATCCTCTGGGTTTGTAATACTGTCCCAATATAGTTCCAGTATAGGACACAGTTTGATTTCTAGGAAGCGCCCCGCCATTGTATCTGACCTCGTTCTACTCCAAAGTTTACCATCTATCCAATCCCAATATACACTTTTGATTGTATTTTTACTTGGAAAGGGTTCTCCAGATGGATTGTCCCATAGTTTAGAGAGTCTGAGGTCCCCTAAAGCCGCTCTAAGATTTTTTAACCACACTATTTTGTGGAAGATGTCAGCTTTGATTATGGCAAGGAACCCCTCTGCGTAGTGCCTTATCTCCGGGGTAGTCCAGAGGCGTCTCCAGTAAAGGATTGGGCGCAATCGCGCTCGGTCACTAACTGATCTTCTCCCTAGATCAAGACCAAGCGGGATCAGTGGTGTACTCTGGGGGAGACCTGTGATTCCCCTTAGGAACCTATTCTCCGATATCTGTAGAGGGAGAAGCCTATCAAAGCCCCATAACTCTGCCCCATATAGAGCAGACCCAATAGCCTTAGCGTCATACACTGCTAGGACTGGTTTTATGGGCTTTGATTTTGACTTTTTGTGTTCCACCCGGAGTACCCCCGAAATCTGTTGGTGCCTCAATACCGCCATTTCAACATGCTGGGACCATTTTAGATTATTTGCTATCTGTACCCCTAGATATGTAAATTCAGAAACAGCCTCTAACTCACAGTTATTCAAAAGTATTTTGGACCGGGGTCTACGCTTAGATGAGAAGGCCATCAGCTTGGTCTTACCCACGTTAACTTCCAGGCCATGTTCCCCACAGAAGAGATCAAAGATGTTTAGGGCTCGCTGCAAGCCTGCCGGTGTTTTAGATAAAACCAACGTATCATCGGCGAACATCAGGATCGGAACCCTGACACGCGCCAACGAAGGTGCGTCGACACTGGCATCCAGCATCCTAGTCACAATTCCGTTAATAAAAAGGGAAAAAAGCAGGGGGGCCATAGCACACCCCTGTCGTACTCCGCGTCCAATTGGGAAATCGGCAGATGATTCGCCATTCGTGCCCCACTGGACTTTGGCGAAGTTACATTCATGTAGCCTCATTATCAAGGTGAGCAACTCAGCTGGAAGGCCTATATCACTCAGGACTGCCCAGAGCTTTCTCCTTGGGACTAGGTCGAAGGCAGCCCGCAAGTCAACAAAAGCGACATACAGGCTGCCCTCACCAAGCACCACCGTCCCCCACTGCAGCAGAACAAAACGAAACACCTGATCGACGGTGCTTGTTGCCCGCCGGAATCCAGCCTGATATGGGGACAGGGCATTTTCCTCATCTACCCAGTCCATTAGCCTGTTTACCACCATTCTCCCCACCACTTTTTGGATAGTGGCAATCAAGCTTATCGGCCTATAATTGGCCGGAAGGGACCGATCTCCTTTTTTATATATGGGTATAATAGTTGCTCCCTTCCATAATTCCGGGACTACTGTTCCCTTTGCAATTGCATTTCCTAGGAGAA
Organism: Lissotriton vulgaris; assembly: GCF_964263255.1. Classification (NCBI taxonomy): domain Eukaryota; kingdom Metazoa; phylum Chordata; class Amphibia; order Caudata; family Salamandridae; genus Lissotriton; species Lissotriton vulgaris. The sequence goes on along the minus strand of NW_028249489.1, from coordinate 1,387,032 downwards.
ATATATACCTAGCCCACCTCGCCTTGTCATTTATAAAAACATCAGAGGGTATCCCCTCTAAACCCGGGGCCCTTCCCCCTTTGGCAGCGCCTATTGCAGCTTCAGTTTCTTTGATGGAAAATAAATTCCCTGTAGGGAATACAGCTGAAACTACCTTCACGTCATTAAACTCCGTTGACTCCACCCAGGCACCCTCTGCGACATTGTTATCAGGTTTGTTTGGAAGTCCTCCTCTACCACACTTGACAATATTCCAGAACAACCTGGAATCCTTCCCCCCTGCGGCCTCCTTTAGCTCAGCCCAGTGGTTTTCATCCAATGTTTTTTTTGCCAGTAATACACAAGCCTTATAGTGCTTCCTGGCCTCACCAATCACTACCTTATCCCTATTCCTAATTGCACATCCCAAGCTTAGCCTGGCTTCCCTGCACTGGTGGTTATACCAACTATCTGGTTTAGGTGGTTTTTTCCTGTTTGTATTACTGGACCTCAAAAAATGCGGTTTTAGAGTGGAAAATAGCTTGTTATTTATGTCCGTTATTTCCCTTGAACCTGGGGTTACAGGATTTGCAGCCTCCATAGCAGCGATTGCAGTATCCACTTCAGAACTTATAAAGTTCATAGCCTCTGCATTCGCTAGTACCCTCGGCCAGTTAAGTCTGCGCATGTCATTGGCCATAGTAGGCATTAGGTCATTACTTAATTGGTGGTTCCCTGATGTGGCCATCCACCAATCATGAGACACACAGAGGGGATTATGGTCACTTTCTAGTCTACCCTCAATTTTCATGTCACATACCAACTGCCACAAGTTAAGGCTGCAAAGGACATAATCTATCCGACTTTGACCATGACCATTGTCGAATGTACAAGCACCTTCCCTGTCGCCCTTCGTCCTCCCATTTAGGGCTCTCAAACCATGTTCCAAGCAGATGGCATTCAGTTGTAATATATCTTTCGTCCATCGCTTGACAGGAACCAGATGTAAAGTCGGAACACCCCACTGTGTATCTTCTTCATGCCCTAGGGGATCGTCCGAACTATCCAATGGTTCAAAGGTCCAATTTAGGTCACCAGCTACTACAACTTTGTTACCCAAAGACTGAGATTCCAGGGAGGTGGACAGTGCCTCTAAAATGGGAGAGCTCCCAATGGTACTACCCCAGGCATAAATGTTATACAAATCTATCCCTCCATGCTTTTCTGAGGTTATTCTTAACATTTGGATGTCTTTACAACCCAGATCCACCACTTTGATTGTCAACTGAAGGCATTGCCTAACCCAAATAGTCAGGCCTCCCATCGGTCGGCCCCTAGAACCTCTAATGGCTGGAATTGAAAAATTTAAATAACCAGGAAGAAATATAGGGTCGCAAGCCCACGTCTCCTGGAATAAACTGAGATCGAAACCATTAATGAAATCAATCCAATTTTGGGACGTCAGCTTACTGTTCAGCCCCGCGATGTTCCATGAGAGGACCTTCCCGGGGCTGTCCATAGATAACTCTCCTGTACAGGACACCCTAGTTCCATTTCGCCCATCCCCCCTCCCTCGGGTGGTATCTTCCATGCTATGATCAACCTCCTGGGTGTCCACGGTACTTAATATAATTGATACCTCTCTTTCGGAGTCCCCGGAAGTAGGAATACCCTCCCCACAAGTTTCATCCAAAATCATAGTCTCCCCACAAGTTCTCATTTCATTTGATACCACATTTTTGGACAAAACAGTTAACACAGGTTTCCCACATATCTCCCTACGGGACATACTTTCCCTGTTGTTCTGGCAGTAATCGGAACTTGGTCAATAGCTCCACCCTAGATCATTCATTACTTCAAACTGATTATACATTAATCCTTTATGGAATTTGCCCCGTTGAGAGGGTACAGTAAAAGGTGCAAACCCTTGGGAGGGGAAATTATTAAAACAACCTGGTTCACTGATCATTCCAAATTGTATACCTGTTGGTCTTGGGTAAAAAAATGTAAGATCAACAACACCAATTCCACCACTACTTGGGCCCCAATTTTGCTTCGTAATCAAACGTGCCACCCTAGGATCTTGAAGGTTAACAACTATACACTCCCCCCCCAGGTTCTTAGGAGTGCAACCTATCCAATCTGTTCTTCTCACTCCAATAATCAGCCCGTCCACTTCCACGGGCAATGGTCTATTTGCCTTCAACCAGTGCATTACCTTGTTCTTTAGCATCTGGAAGGATTCTCTTTGCCCGGCCAACAGAGGTGGTACATTAGTGAGGACAACCACATAGGGTTAAGAGTCCGGGGTGAGATTCATGGGAGGTATCCTACGCGGAGCTCTCACCAGGAGGTTAATAGGCCGGCTTATATCAGGAGCAGCAGGACATGTTGTTGAGATGCTTGGTAGTGGCTGGGAACAACTCAATGCAGTGTTTTTGATATTGGAACTGTCTCTGTTACCCCGACCTGGGACACCAGAACAGGGTTTTAAGCTACTTGGTAAAGGCTGCGAACCATTAAAGACAGGATTACCATTTTTAGAACTCTCCTTGTTACCCATAGCCATGGTATCAGGCAGCTTGGTTTGTTTGCTAGTATTACTACTTGGGCGGTCCAACAAAACTGAGTTAGTCTTAGGGGTTTGGCCCTTCGACTGAGGCTTGCTAGCAATGCTAACTATAGGCGGAGAGGGCACTACAATGGACACACCATTGGCCTGGACATTTGGTTTCAAAGAGTTGGTACTTCCCCCAGTCCTGGGATGGGACTTGATTAGGGCTTTGGTAGAAAAGAAGTTATATAGGGTTGCCTGCTCAAAATGATCTAATCGATCAGCTAGTTTTTTAACTCGTTCCTCGATAGGGTTCAGGAGAGACCTCATCAACCTTTCCAACTCGAGAAGCAGAACTGGAGCGGAAGATAATGTCTCAGCCAATCCCATCGCCGAAGGGACATTCGTATTAGATGCAGGACTAACCGAAACAACTCCATCCTTAGTAGGGTCTTCCCCACCAGGGGCAGCCCCAATAGGCTCACTAGAAGGGCGCAGGGCTACTCCAACCTTCCTTATTTTTTTCGGGTGTTTGTAAAGAGTACACTTCTTCGGGGCAGCACTTCTTTTCCTTTTAATACTTGGTTTAGTTTTATCAATGTGAGCCGACACACTTAACTGGGTGGTAGTCACCTGCCCTAGAAATAAAACAGTTGTTGTTAAGGGCGAGGTGGGGGACGAAATGGGCACACTCGCTTGGGCAGTAATCACCTGCACTGTAGGTGAACTGGTTGTTAATGTGTGCGAGGTGGGCGAAACAATAGGCTCAATGGGGCCCACAGACGAGCCTGCCAACAGCTCTGGTGAAGGGGGAAAGGCGTTTCGAATACAACTGGCAGGGTTAAAGATGACAAGGGAGGAACCAATGGCAATGCAGGGAAACTTTGGGGTGGCCTTTTCTCTAAGGGAATTTTAAGGAGTTCAATGGATAACCTACGCTCGGTGCGCCTCTCGGCCAAAGCTATTTCTTTGTCAATATCTTGGGTTGTCCCACTGAAATATTTGTCTAAAGGGCCCAGGATAACTGGCCCCGCCTCGGCCTGAGTGGGGATCAGAGCAGTTGGGTTTGAGTTCAAAGACATACTTCACAGTCAAGAAACTATAGGATTAACAATAATATATATGCAAACACCAGGTATTTCCTGATAACCGACTATATCATGTAAAATAAAGGCACAATGTTGACGGCCACAGACGGTCCCGCCCTTGTCCCGGGCTTCTCCCAGGACGCTCCCACGCAGCGGAAGTAGACACCACTATTATAGGTTAGGTGTGACGCACAGGGGGCGGGGCTAACAGGGAGAGCGGGCCAGGTGATCTAAATTGGCCAGGCAGGGACTCCTGGGAGAGGTAGTCCCTGCAGAATGCTCGCAGCCCTGAGCAGATGCCCCAACACTCCTCTGTCAGCACAGCAGCTCCACAGATTCCCCGGCAGCTTCCCCTGCGAAGCGGGACCCGCGAAGCGGGTCCGGCGAGCAGTGGTGTAGAAGCAGATCAGCAGCCCAGAACCAGGAGTCCAAGAGCAAAGGTCCCAGTAGCACGAAGTCCAATCCAGCAAAGGGTCCCACAGGTGAGAGGCAGGGAGTCTCTTTTACACGATCTGTGCACAGGGGGCGGGGCTAACAGGGGGAGCGGGCCAGGTGATCTAAATTGGCCAGGCAGGGACTCCTGGGAGATGTAGTCCCTGCAGAACGCTCGCAGCCCTGAGCAGATGCCCCAACACTCCTCTGTCAGCACAACAGCTCCACAGATTCCCCGGCGGCTTCCCCTGCGAAGCGGGACCCGCGAAGCGGGTCCGGCGAGCAGTGGTGTAGAAGTGGTGTAGAAGTGGTGTAGAAGCAGGTCAGCAGCCCAGAACCAGGAGTCCAAGAGCAAAGGTCCCAGTAGCACGAAGTCCAATCCAGCAAAGGGTTTGTTAATACAACTGTCCACCCACAAAAGAGTAAAACCATTTCGATTCACAAACTACGCTTATAATTTTTCAGTAGTAAAATGCATTGCTTCCCAGCTTTGGGGTCAGTCTCGCATCCCACAAGGCCTGTCACAGGTAATTAAAAACTCTCCCATATAACATATTCACTAAATATTCATTAAACATAAAATGCTTTTGAGGGCTATTTTCTATACTTGTTTTGGTTTATAATTCAATATTCATAAAATAAACTCATATATTTAAATAGCTACTGTACTCTAACATTAAATGTTGCTCATTTACTAATGACTTGAATTTATTCTACCTTTATATTTCACAAAAAATTAATCTAATATTTTACAGAAGTAATCTTTTATTAACTTCTCCTATACTTTCCAATAGGAAAATCATCTCCACGTGGGGATGAATGTTAGTAGTAGTAACTTTACACTATGTTGGTCTCTGTGTTCTCTTTATTTCTTCAGCGAGAGATGCTCAATTTCAAACTACTGCTCTCTATACCAGCAATGTGTCTTGTGTCTATATTTTCCAATTAACTTTTTACCGTCTGCTTTTATATGGCACCTGCCCCCAGTCACTACTACATACCAGTCATGGCTTACAACAAAGCTTTGTATATCCAGCACCAAACTATCTATAAAATGGTTTTAACATTACAATAAAGGCACCAACTCTCTCTAGGTTGGCCAAATGTCAACCAGTGATAGATTTGATTTTTTTAATTATTAATACTGTGTTAGACTAAGTGGTTCAATAGTATTGTGATACGAATATGACTCCCAGATTGCACCGTTCTTAAAATGAAAGCTCAACAGAAGAAACAGGGTCCATAGTGACAAGTAGCCACCACTGCGAATAAAACACTCATAGTCCACGAGCATGGATACACATTTTAAGAGGTCGGAGACTGAGTATGGTTAGGAACTCTCGGGCAATGTTAATGCCCTGATGAATGATAGTCCATACGTAAGAGGCTGAAACTGTTCACAGCCTGTTTGTGTTGACAAGATGGTCTTTCTGAGTATCTTTTAAAACACTTTCACTTCAGATTGAATCAAGCATGGTCCAAGAGATGGATGCAAAAAGCCTGAAGAATGTTTTGATTTTATGAAAAATAAGGCACCCTTACAATCTCTCAACCAAGTTCATAGCTTTCTGCCAGGTTGGGGGATTTTTTCTCACTGAAGCAATTTCTGCCCTTTTGGCAGGGGCCACTTTGGCAAAAAAGCACAACAGCTGGCTGGTCTGCAACGACATGGTGGCTTGGTGGACACATCCACATGCTGTGGTCCTTCGACGAATGACGCATTCAGTGGCGGTCTCTCTCCTGAAAATATAAAATAAATGTCCCTGAGGACAGTGGGAGCTTTTGGTGTCAGCTTAGTACACTTGAGACATCCATTAAGGAAGGAAAGAAGAAAGGCATGGCATCGGATAGCTTCCCTAAATAGCGTTCAGGGGTTGCACTACTGACAGGGTTGAAGAATGCGGGAGTCCCTTTTTAGGTCTCGCCTGTCGATGCGCATGCGCATCGAGCAAGCGAGACTATTGCGAGTTATCCACTCGTTATCTACACTGCAAGGAATCGTGGCGATTCCTTGCAGTGCCCGTGACTTTTAAGGTCAATGCGCATGCGCATTGAGCTTATGCGCATGCGCATTGACCTTAAAAGCGCGTGCGCGTGCACGTCCGTCTATGTTTACCCGCTCCGCCCCCTCCCGCCGTGTCGCATTTATCCTCCCCCTCCCCTCTCTTCCTTCCGTCTAACGCCGTCAACACCGCCGCAACGGTCACATCCTGCCGTGTCGCACCTCTCCCCTCTCCGCCCCCTCCCCTGCCCGCCCCCTCCCCTGCCCGCCGTGTTACGGTGAAAGGCTCCGCCCCCTCCCCTTCCCTCCGTGTCGCATTTCTCCTCCCCCCTCCCCTCTCTTCCGTCCGTCCGTCTTGTCTAAACATGCTATCTAACATGCTTCTAAACACTCCTACCCTAAAAAAACACATCACACCCCGAGAGGTTTGCCAACTATTGACCTAACTGTGGCCAGCTCGGTGTCAACAAAGCACTGACAGCGGTCATTGTTCCAACTCTCTCGAACCACCTTTAAGTAATAAAAAGGCCAGACTTAGATATAGGCTACCACATGCATGCCACCGACATGCAACTCCACCTGAACTTGGACTGCAATTTTTGCATACTTTGCATTCTCTAGAATGATATTTTGCTGTGAAAGGGTCTGTGTTTTGCAACGGCAATTGTATCTTTGATTAACTTTGTCTGCTAACCAGTTAAGTTCCAGGGTTTATTTCATTTTTTGAAGTTTGTCTTACTCTGAGCTGAAATGATCTGTTATAACCCCTTCATGCTTGGTAACACAAGAGCAGGGCCGCCCCTTCAGCCAGATGTGCGCATAGTGCATAAAGTCTGCAGGATGTCTGCCACCATCTAACACGAGCACACCCAGCTTTCTGAAAGGGTCTATTCATTACGCTGCCTAGTTTGTTAGCATTTGCAGAACTGGCTGCTAAACCAGTTGCATCCGTTCCCAGTAATGTTCTGGCGCTCGTTGCTCCCCCCTCAAAGCTACCCTTCTCGTCTCCCTGCTATACCCCCTCCCCCCCGCCCCCCTGCTTAAAGTCAAGAGAAACAAGCTTCATAGCTGAGGCTACAAGACCCTTCAGAGAGGGAGAGAAATTACTTTCCTTCTATGCCTTTATTCTGCCAGTCTCTCAACTCGCCAACTTGAAACCTCATATCCAATGAAACTCTTACTTATTTTGATAAACAGACGGAATGGGCTGGCGAAGATTAATGGGTATCGTGCTCATGACAGGAGGGATATTCTGAAAAGTAATACTACGTATATCTGTGGATGGTTTCGGATTATAAGATTTTCATAACAGTGCTCGCATGGTTTTTCGCCTATGGTGTAGTTTCCTGTTCAAAAATGTAAAATTCAATAAAAAAATGATTTTACCCTAAAAATTATATTTACAGACATGCGTGACCAGTAACTCATTGTGCTTTAGCTGCAAAAGGAAGATTAAACATGAACTACCACGGTTACATATTACTACTTTTCTATCAAATCAATAGATAGGCTAATGCGATCTATCTACACTATCTACACTCTACACTCTACACTATCTACACTCTCCGTTCTCTTCTTTTCTTCCTTTCCATTTTATTGCCCTATTTTGGTTCTACTTTTAGAAAATATATTTCGTTTGTCAGCATCACTAAATTGAAATATTTGCTACTGGTATACTTGTTCTTTTTATTGCATATAATTTGTTGCGCAATACTGTTGTAGTATTCTAATAAGAAAAAATATGAAACAAACGAAGATCACAGTTATATGAAAATGTTGCTCTAAATATACCTTCTTAAAGCAAGGCATGTACGTGGAATATCCGTGGAACAAGGCAAGACTGCGGCAACCAGGAAGTGAAGCACAAATGCACAGCTGGTGCTACAGAGTAATTACCATAAAACGGATTTTCCCAGAATTACTCAGAGGATTGGGTTCTCATGGTGGAAGGGTCTGCATGTTGGGTCTTTTCTCGCGATCACTGTAGGCCAGGAATTAATTGTTCCTGGGAGATCAAGCCGGGATTGCAGCTTACTTTGAAAATGCCATCCAAATAGGAATCCCTGCACTGTGCAAATCCTTGCACGTGTCACCCTCAACCCCTCACCCTCACCCTCACTCACCCTCAACCCCTCACCCTCAACCCCTCACCCTCACTCACCCTCACTCACCCTCACCCTCACTCACCCTCAACCCCTCACCCTCACTCACCCTCAACCCCTCACCCTCACTCACCCTCACCCACCCTCACCCTCACTCACCCTCAACCCCTCACCCTCACTCACCCTCAACCCCTCACCCTCACTCACCCTCAACCCCTCACTCACCCTCACTCTCACTCACCCTCACTCTCACTCACCCTCAACCCCTCACCCTCACTCACCCTCACCCTCACTCACCCTCAACCCCTCACCCTCACTCACCCTCACCCTCACTCACCCTCAACCCCTCACCCTCACCCTCACTCACCCTCAACCCCTCACCCTCAACCCCTCACCCTCACTCACCCTCACCCTCACTCACCCTCACCCTCACTCACCCTCAACCCCTCACTCACCCTCAACCCCTCACCCTGACTCACCCTCACCCACCCTCACCCTCACTCACCCTCAACCCCTCACCCTCACTCACCCTCAACCCCTCACCCTCACCCTCACTCACCCTCAACCCCTCACCCCCTCACTCACCCTCACTCACCCTCAACCCCTCACCCTCACGCACCCTCACTCACCCTCAACCCCTCACCCTCACTCACCCTCACCCTCACTCACCCTCAACCCCTCACCCTCACTCACCCTCAACCCCTCACCCTCACTCACCCTCAACCCCTCACCCTCACTCACCCTCAACCCCTCACCCTCACTCACCCTCACCCTCACTCACCCTCAACCCCTCACCCTCACTCACCCTCAACCCCTCACCCTCAACCCCTCACCCTCACTCACCCTCACCCTCACTCACCCTCAACCCCTCACCCTCACTCACCCTCACCCTCACTCACCCTCAACCCCTCACCCTCACTCACCCTCAACCCCTCACCCTCACCCACCCTCACCCACCCTCACCCTCAACCCCTCACCCTCACTCACCCTCAACCTCTCACTCACCCTCACTCACCCTCACTCACCCTCACTCACCCTCACTCACCCTCACTCTCACTCACCCTCAACCCCTCACCCTCACCCTCACTCACCCTCAACCCCTCACCCCCTCACCCTCACTCACCCTCACTCACCCTCACCCTCACTCACCCTCAACCCCTCACCCTCACTCACCCTCAACCCCTCACCCACCCTCAACCCCTCACCCTCAACCCCTCACCCTCAACCCCTCACTCACCCTCACTCACCCTCACCCTCAACCCCTCAGCCTCACCCTCACTCACCCTCAACCCCTCACCCACCCTCACTCACCCTCACTCACCCTCAACCCCTCACTCACCCTCACTCACCCTCACCCTCACTCACCCTCAACCCCTCACCCTCACCCACCCTCAACCCCTCACCCACCCTCAACCCCTCACCCTCACTCACCCTCAACCCCTCACTCACCCTCACTCACCCTCAACCCCTCACTCACCCTCACTCACCCTCAACCCCTCACTCACCCTCAACCCCTCACTCACCCTCACTCACCCTCACCCTCAACCCCTCAGCCTCACCCTCAACCCCTCACCCTCACTCACCCTCACTCACCCTCAACCTCATGCTAAAGATTTACAAAAAAACCCATAAACAATTCTAAAAGCACTAACTCTAATGCTGCGAGACCTATTGCATTTCTAATGCTTGTTGGGTAAACCGCCCATTCCTGACTTCTAAATCAGGGATTGGATGAGACAGGTAGGGTAGAATGTAGAGGGGGTGTTTTTCATTGATTGATAAAATATCAGTATTATTCGGGTTTTTAGTTCACAGTTCATAATGTATGAATAGGGAAGAGCAGGGCTTTAAGTGGGATGAAAAACTGGGGGGTCTCTCAAAAGGGGGTGGCCAATGTAATTAAGGGCATGGCTAAAAAAAACACGTAAGCTAAAAATCTGTGCTAGATATATGATACAACAAGTAACATCATACCTACAACAGGTCTGGACTATTGGCTTTGTCAATGGTTGTTAGTTGTATAAGATAAATAAGCAGCAACTATGGCTTGTATATAATATTGAAAAAGCTGCCACTTAAAGCCCTGGTGACCCCACGACAATGTTGCTGCTCCCGAGTTTTAAAAAGAGAAGGGAAATCCAGACAGAAAATGACTCTCTTTAAAGGATTTCCCTTCCCCTACAACGCTCACCTGGCATGACGTCATGACATAACTTCTCCACTAGTGAGAAATGAGCAGTGTGAGCACGCGCACATCGCTGTGCCTGCTGTCACTGCTGTACAGAAAAAAACGGACTGCCTGTGCCAGAGCACCAAACAACAGAGCCCGATAGAGGCCCGTTTCGAGACCTCCTAAAACTGCCTTGGTGAGACCCGGCCCACTTAAAGCCCTGGGTAAGAGTATACTTGATCATTTACTAATGACTACAATATTTGCACTGAACGTCCTGGTGCATTAATCTGGTGTTTAGGATGGGAAAGGCACCCAGATGCAGTAAACGGAAATCATTTTGAAAACATCTGGATAAGTAAATTTGCCAAAATAGTAATTGACAGGGATTTTCTAAGAAACCTAGAACGATTCAGTAATGGCCACCACACGCCACTAGGGGGAGCAGTGTAGCTGTCACCTCGCCCTCTGTCAGCGCTGTCTCCTGTCTCTGCTGTTCTTTGAGACAGCAGATGTCGTATCACACTTTCCAATTATAATTGTGGCACTACATGTCCCAGCATGCTCAGTGCCCGGCGTTGCGACAGCTTATAGTTCGCTACATGAATAAACTCAGCTCAACCAGTGCGCTTTTGTGTGTGAAAAACAGGAATGAGTGACCTAACACTTTGAGCAAATTGACGTCAACGGCTATGGAGCACAGCGCTTAGACACTCTCAGGCTTAGCACTATGTACATACAATAAAATAGTGATAGACACAGATTTAATAGGAACACGTGGGCCAGGAGGCGGGCTTATAATTAGCTCTTTGTTTGACGTCACTGTTCAGAAATAGTCGGATGAGGCTGCAGTCTGAAACCAGCTGTAGTGTGCAAATACGGAAATAGGCCGAGAAGTTTAAGGGCAAGTGCAAGTCCCCCACACTACATAATCTACAGCCTGAAAGCAGATATTCGCGCCTCTGCTGAAGTTCAGCATTCCTCGCGTGGCTCGCAGCAGCAATCAGCGTGATTTACTAGCAGTTTCACTGAGAACGACCTCTGTCGCCGGATAGTAATGCTTGCCAAGCAGTGTTCTCGTTCACAAGTTACCAACTGGAAATAGTCCAGTGCGTTTCGAAGTTCAGGGCTCTGGCACCCTGCCTCGAGCTGTGACGTCGTCTTCTCGCTGCCTCCCAAGTGCTCAGTTGCTGCTCGACCCAGTGCGGCCTTTTCCAGTGTCGGCATCATCAGGAGAAACACATCTTGGTTTGAGGTGGCAAATTCAGATAACAGGAACCCGTCAAGAGCACGTACAAAAAATATTCTGAACTTGTTTTGAGGGTTGTGGGGATGAAACAGTTGTTCAGCGGTTCATGAGGCACTGCAAGCACTCACTTTTGTCTTATCCACTTTTTTTTAATTCCTGAAGTAAACTGGAAAACAGAAAAATGGGATTTCTTCTTCTGTACAAAATAGGGAACACAACATACACTGCTTTGGCCATGCTGCTTTGAGGACCTGTGTTGCCAAAATACACATTTGGTATCACAACTTGGAATTAGTAGAGGCTCGGGGCACCATGCCAGACGTTTTTATAGCTAGACTAAGAGGCAGATTTACAAGCCCCTTGCGCCTCTTTTACGCCGCCGTTGCGTCACTTTTGTGACGCAGCGGCGGCGCAAAACCAGCGCCATGCTGCGGGGTATTTACAATGTGGCGCTTCTGTGAGATGCGTCACGTTGTAAAGCCCTGCGCCAGACGTAGTCGTTCCTGCACAGGGGGGGTGGGGGGCGTTCCAGCGCAGGAACGCCTCCTAAAAGTGGCTGAGTGAAATCTACAGGATTTCACTCAGTCACTTTTGAGCCCAAGCTGCGTCAAAACCCTGCGCCTGCTTGGAGCAGGCGTAAGGATTGACGCAGCATTGTAAAGATAGGGCACCCCAGAGCCTTGCTGGAGCTGCGTCGCGCTTGCGAGGCAATTCCAGCAATACGCCGCCTTTACGGCACAGATGCGTCACGCATCGATCCGTATTTGCCCCATGGTGCGCCACATTGTAAATGCGCGCATCCATAGTGGCCAAGCCGTGACGCACAATAACTGGCGCATCCCTGCTGATATGCCGGGATGTGCCAGTTATTGTAAATCTACCCCTGAGTCTGTGACATATAAATCAAGATCAATTGAGAAGCGATGATGCGGCGAAATAAGCAACTAAGCAGGCAGTGGGTGAACATTGCCACCTTGTATTGAATAAATCAATCAGGGCATGGTGTCTTTTTGCTGTTCACAGTCCAGGGGTGAGTTAATAGCACCTTGTTTTGGATCCATCCCATGTACTAATGAGCCAGTTAGTCAATACTCTTAAATTTGTATTTAATTTCATAGCATATAAAGTACAAGTACAAGAAGAAGTCATAACATGTAATGCAATAACAAGGCATCGTGTAGAAAACTAGCAATAATTAAGTTATAAAAAACAACTTACAATATTCAAAAATATTTCATGCATAACACCAAACAAAAAAATCACCTGAGCATCAATTCTTAAAAACGAGGAAAAAAACACAAAAGAAAGCTCTAAAATGTAATTTCAGGATGTGTGACTGAGTTCGCCTTTGCTTCAGAGCCGCCCAAAGGAATGAAGCCAACGAGTAACACACTGCCCAGTCACATTGCCCATTCACAGAGGTAGGCAAAGGGACTCACTTCATCAATATTAATTAGGCGTGTGCTACTTTGCGGTTCCATGTCAATGGCTGTCAAGGCAGTTTTGGTGACCTGCGAGGCACAGAAGACCACCGTTCTCTGCATTTGCTCTCCCAGATGTTTAAAGATGTTTTTAAAGCCCTCAATTTCTATTAAAGGGATAAATGATGCTTTAAAAAAATGGATCCCATTTAGGAACACATGGGGGAAGCAGGCAATGGTCTCAGCATGCATCTTCCTGTTTGGGAATCAGTTATCACCTTAACTTGAGAGGTAGTAACCTTTCAATATTTTTTGTCCATCTCTAAAATCACAACCCACTGACACGTTCCTTTACAACTCACAATGAGAAGGGCGCGCCTCTTGTACGCCTCCTCCTGTTTTTGACCTAGAAATGGTCATGAACCCCGTTTTATACAAGCTTAAAAGGGGGTTTGGTGCATTGTGAAAAGGTGTTTTGCAGCCGTAAACCTGATTCACAGGCTTTGCCACGCAAACAACTTTAGAATATGAGGCCCTGGTTTAAGTTCTCTGATTCTGTGGCTTGTGAGCACAACTACAATTAGTCTCAGTAATTAAGCAGACCGTCATTATTGTGCATACTGTTCTAACAACTATAAACAATATTAATCCTAACAAAAACATATTATTCTAACAGTTGTAAACAAGGCTGACAAGCCCAAAGCATCCACAAAAGGGCAACCCCACTGTGGTTTGGGGTCAGGTGACTGTTTCCAAGGCTGGCTGAAATGAAGGCTCGTCAGCCAATCAGGAAGGCCGTCCTGGAGAAGCTGCTTGGAATGCTTCTTCGTGCAGGAACTTGATTTGCTGCTGGGGAGAAATAATGCAACTAGATAATGTAGCAGCGCCTGATGTGCTGGAACATTGGCACAGTGACATGAGTTTATCAGAAATTGTTGCAAATCCCATGAACTTGTAAACCAATACATATGTAAAATTAACAGCACGGACTGCATTTTAACAGAGTTCTTGGGAGGGAAACTTGCACGAACCTCATAGGAAAGGGTTAGGCACAATCGCTGTACTCAGCTGCCATAGTACAAGGCTGGTACTAAATAATTTTTTGGGGGCCGCACTTTTACTTCCTAGTCCAGAAAGAGCCATAACTGACTTGCAGCAAAAACTGAAGGTTTCTAACAGTGTTTTCTGATGATGGATAAGTAGGTGAACAGTAAAGATATGAGCTTATACCTATATTTCCCTTCCACCTCCCCTTTATTCATCTCAAACCCCCTCCTACAGCAATAAACTCCCAAAAAAAAACATTCTAAACCCTTCCTTCTTTTATCCCTCCACTATTCCTTTTCAATCCAAATAACAGACTAAAATGTCCAGCACTCAAATTAATTGCATATTTCCCTCTACTAATTCCCACTAATCCTGTTTGGGTTCCGTAGAAGCCTGCTACTCACCGAAAAGTGCTTTAACACATCATCAGGGGTAGTCAGCTCAATATAAATGCAAACCTTTTCCATCTTCTATCCCTCCACTATCCTTCTCAATCCAAATAAGAGACTATCATATTCACCGCTCAAATGAATTTCATATTTCACTATACTAATTCACCACTAATCCTGTATGGGTTCCGTAGAAGCCTGCTACTCACCGAAAAGCGCTTTAACACATCATCAGGGGTGGTCAGTTCAATATAAATGCAAACATTTTCCATCTTCTATCCCTCCACTATCATTCTCAATCCAAATAAGAGACTATCATAACCACCGCTCAAATGAATTTCATATTTCACTATACTAATGTATGGGTTCTGGAGTAGCTTGCTACTCGTCGAAAAATCACTTCAACACCTCATCATGGGTATCAAGCGCTATATAAATGAAATTCTTTTCCCCTCTTTCATCCCTCCACCATCCTTCTCAATCCAAACAACTGACTAACATATCCACCACTCATATTCCTTTCATATTTCACAATACTAATTCACCCCATATCCTGTTGGGTTCCGGAGTAGTGTGTTACTTGCTGAAAAAGCGCTTTGACACCTCATCAGGGGTAGTAAGTGCTATATAAATGCAATTACAGTACAATACAATATTGTGGTGA
The DNA here is from genome assembly GCF_964263255.1 of Lissotriton vulgaris. Lineage (NCBI taxonomy): Eukaryota > Metazoa > Chordata > Amphibia > Caudata > Salamandridae > Lissotriton > Lissotriton vulgaris. The sequence continues at coordinate 1,371,935 of NW_028249489.1, read as the reverse complement.
CACTGAGTGGGGCACCATAAAACTACAGCTTTACCTCGCCTTGTTAAAGCACATGCCCTCATAAGCACAACCACCAACATTGCTTTATTGAGGGAGGGTGGGGCTTTCCTTGGTTGTTGTTGTAAACTGCATATCGGGTCAGGAATGTCCCCCGCATTGTAAACAGGCGTCTTCCCCGGCCCTCAGTTCTCCTCTACATGCTTCTGGTAGCATGACGCTTTGTTTTCGTCCCGGGCATCACCCTAACCTAGTTGTGTGAAGGACCTGGGCCTGTCCTTGACTATGAGGGGTCCTGGGCTTGTGCTCTGACGTGGAAGGGTGCACTAAGTGAACCCTTGTTTGAGACAGGACTACAACTATCCTTGTCACAGGGTTTACCACTAGCTCGGTGGCTGCAGCAGGCTATGTTTTAAGGTTCAGTAGCGTGACCAGGCATTTCTTTAATCTTAATCACAAAAGTGGAGGCTGACTGCTCCACCTGCGTAAAGCTGTCAACGGACCACCCAGGGGCACTAACTTTTTTAAAAATAATTAGAATGCATTTTATTAAGTGCACCTGTTAATTAAAGTACTTTTCTATTTTATTTTTTATTTTTAAAGAGCAGAATTGGCCTGGACATTCACATGACTTGGGCTGTTGATTGATTCTTGAGCTCTGACTTTGGTGAAGCCCACACTGCTTCCAGAGAAAGGGTTGTACTTGGCCCAGTTTGCTGAGCCTTTGAAGGATGGACACTGAGGGAAGACTGACAAACGGCCTCAACCCCACAGAGGCCCACAGTGGAAGCCCCTCAGCCCTCGCTTGCCCCATGGGCCAGTCAAAAGGGGTCTGATACTGTAGTTTCCTATCCCAGAGGTGCAAGGCTGTGAGAAGGAGCACACAAAGCCAGTGCCAACATTTATTTATTTATTTATTTTGAAAGTTTTATATAGCGCGAACAAGATCTTTGCAGATATCAGAGCGCTTTACATAGAATGGGTACGTGAGGGAGCATAGTCAGACAAGTAAATCAATAGATCACACAGTACAAATAAGTGGCTGCAGAGCCAGTCATGTGAGTAATAAAAACAATAATACAAATAATCAGAGGGGTCAAACATGTAGTATAGGTCGATGCAGAGTATTAACAGAGTTCTAGATAATAGTTCAAGTGTATTTAGAAATGAGGATAGCTTTTACTTCATTTTTAAAGAGAGTAGTGGAAGAGATAAGCCTGGTTTCGGGAGGGAGTGAATTCCAGATCCTAGGCGCCTTTCCTGAGAAGAAGCGCTTATATGTTTTTTCCTTCCGGAATCTTTAAGGTTTCAGCAGAAGATTGTTTGTGCCTCTGGTGTTTCTAGCTCCGCCAGAGATTGTCAGCTTCTGAGCGAGGTAGCCGGGTAAGTTTAGGTGAACCGCCTTGTGTGTCATGCAGGCGATTTTCAGATGTATTCTGGCTTCAAAGGGCAGCCAGTTCAGGGATTTCAAGTCAGGGGTAATATGGGAGTGCTTTTTTGACCCAGTGATGAGTCTCGCTGTAGCGTTTAGAGAAGCTCTTAGGGGTGCGGTTGTAGTTAGGGGAAGTCCGCAGAGGGCGATGCTGCCGTATTCAAATCGAGGGATGACTAGTGCTTGTACTGCGGTTTGGAAGTCTTTGGCTGGGAGGAAGGGTTTAAGTTTCCTCAGAGTATTGATTTGGAAGTTCGCTCCCTTTAATACTCCAAATATAAGTATAGTACTTGGACAAGCTACAGATGCAAACAACAGGATACATGGATCAAAAGTGACCCTAGGGGGCAGAAGTGACACTAGTGGGTAACCAGAAATATATGAGGTAGCAGTCGGTGCATTACAGGAGAGAGGAGTGTGAATGGATGCCGGTTGCAGAACTGTGCAGAGTAGTGCAGAATACAGTAGAAGTATATGATATATGAGGTAGCAGTCGGTGCGTAGCAGGAGAGAAAAGTGGGAATGCGTGCAGGTTGCGGAAATGTGCAGAATAGTGCAGAACGCAAGTGATAGTATACTACTGATAGAATATAAGAACAGAATACAAATGCAAACAACAATTTACATGAATCAAAAATCAAAAGTGACATTAGTCAGCAATCAAAAATATATGCGGTAGCAATCTGTGCATTACAAATGTTCAAAATCCAGGTAGAAGTATAATACTGCAATAATAGGCAGACATTCTTTCACAAGGATGGCCGCCCAAGAGAGAGACTAGTCAAAAATGGCCGCCATAAGGCCTAATTGTACTGTGAGTTACTCTGGGAGTGCTCCAAAGGCAACACGCATTTTTTCCGGGAGTGAAAAATATCCTGGGACCACTCCTCGAAAGAAAGACATAGATTTCATATATACCCGGCCACCCGGCTGTCAAACAATTTCCTCTAAAGAAGCAGTGTTTTATTTTGTTTAAATCCGAAATTTTGGTCCCTCAATAGATATATTTATTTTTGGGGAAATGGCTGATTAATGTCTTAATAGAATTTGTAGATGTCATCATCTTTAGGTGTCACGGTTGTTATAATGGTAATGTCAAGTATGTGACAGGTGTGTGCGTGTGTGTGTGCATGTTTGTGTGTGTGTGCGGGTGTGTGCGTGTGTGTGTGCGTGCATGTGTGTGTGTGTGCGTGCGTGTGTGTGTGTGTGCGTGTGCGTGCGTGTGTGTGTGTGTGCGTGCGTGTGGGTGTGTGTGTGTGTGTTTGTGTGTGTGTGCGGGTGTGTGTGTGTGTGCGTGTTTGTGTGTGTGTGCGGGTGTGTGCGTGTGTGTGTGCGTGCATGTGTGTGCGTGCGTGTGTGTGTGTGTGCGTGTGCGTGCGTGTGTGTGTGTGTGCGTGTGTGTGTGTGTGTGTGCGTGTTGTGTGTGTGTGTGTGTGTGTGCGTGTGTGTGTGTGTGTGCGTGCGTGCGTGTGCGGTGCGTGCGTGCGTGCGTGTGTGTGTGTGTGCGTGTGTGTGTGTGTGCGTGTTTGTGTGTGTGTGCGGGTGTGTGTGTGTGTGTGTGTGCGTGCGTGTGTGTGTGTGTGTGTGTGTCTCTGAGTGTTCTTGAGTTGTTCTGCATGAATGGTTTGAGAATCAGGCCCAGAAAATACCAATCAAGGTCACTCTTGCTCAAATTCATTTTGGTCTGAATTTCTCCTAGTTTACTCACTACAGGGCACCTTTTATGTGCCTTTAATTCCTCCTGCAGGGAGGGGACATGAGCAGTTCGCCCTTTGTGTGTGAATTGTGCCCCTAACTCCCCACGGTTGGCCCTACACTCGAGGAAAGGCCCGCAGTTAGCATGCAGCGCAAACTGAAAACATGGCACGCGTGTCAAGGTCAAAGCTCTCAGTGACTGGTGCCCTGCACGAGGATACAGCGCACACTGCGGCCCTCTGTGCGGCTGAAGGCGCTGGCTCTGGTTTCTTAATGGTATTTTTAAATGCCCAAAGGGACATTTAAGTTAATGCAATAGTTACAATGATTTAATCAGTCAATCAATCTCGGCGGCTAGTCTAGGCCACGAACTGCAGGAGCATCTGTGCTATGATCCTGTGCGTGCTTTACACGTTCTGAGGGTGTGTAACCAAGATCACTCTGAGTGTCAGTAGGGCAGGGTCACCTGCGCTGAAAACAAGTGACTTACAGCCAGATTCATCATTGAAAATTGCGCTTGCAAAAGGGCCAGATTCTGAGAATCTGGCCCTTTGCGAGCGTAATTTTTGCATTTGGGATTCATCATCCCAAATGCAATAATCGCTAATAGCAAAATCGCTAAATTGCGAGGAATTGCATTTAAGAAATCTCTATTTGAGATTCCGTAAATGCAATTCATTAACCATTTTTTATTTGCGAATTCGCAATTTTTGGCCGCTATTTACCGCAAAGTCTGACTTCGTGGTAAATAGCGAAAACTTAGAAAAATGCACTTTAGTGCATTTTTCTGGGTTGTATGTTACACACACACATGTCCTTTGGACATGTGTGTGTGCATCATCAGTCTACATTTTCATTGCAGGGGTGCTACAGGGTGTCCTTTGGACACCCCTGGCACCCTTGAAATCGTATCCTTATTTGCGATTATCAAATTGCTAATCGCAAATAAGGAATAACTACCCATTCATTCCTATGGGCCTTTAGGCCAATAGGAATGAATGGGGAGATATTCCTTATTTGCGATTAGCAATTTGCTAATCGCAAATAAGGAAGCTGTAGGAATCGCAATTTATTTTGCGATTCCTACATGAATCCCGTTTTGCAAGTCCTTAATAGCGATTCCTTAATAATCGCTATTAAGAACTCGCAAAACGGGACAATGATGAATCTGGCTGATAACTACTAGACAAGGCCTAATTCTTTGACCACGGCGCCATGGGGCTTGGCTTTGGAGAAGAGTGTGGTGCCTTGTTGTATCCTTCCAGTGCCTCCCTTTTTTCCTGGAGGGGGATGGTGACAGTGAGAGAGTGA